>NC_137947.1:33728845-34018845 GCF_963969265.1 Rhamphochromis sp. 'chilingali'
TCTCTCTCTGCGACTGTGTGTTTCCTGGGTGAGAGAGCGCCTTTTCGTTGTTGTTGTGCTAAGCTAACAGGCAGAATGCTACAAGCATAGCTCTAAAGAATGTAGCATCATGGGCAGTGTAGTTGTAAGTAAGCTATTAAGACTCGACTGTACACCGTGTTCCTGTTTTCCTCCGAAACAATAAGTTCCGTTGGAGCAGTCTTTCAACGCCTCTCTCTGTCTCTCGCAAGAAAAGTTGACCCACACAACAAAGTAAAGCTATTTTTCGGCTACGAGCCGACAGGGACCCCGCCGTATTAGTCAGAGGTCCCTTTACTACAGTTCGGAGTCGCGGACCTTCAGTAATAGTAATAAATCACACAGCAATAGTACATTCACGTTGTTGTAAAAAACATGATAATATATTAAGTAATCCAAAGTATTCAGAATACGTTACTGTCACTGAGTAACGTAACGGAATACGTTACAGAATACATTTTGGGGCATGTATTCTGTATTCTGTAATGGAATACCCAACACTGTCTGTGCTACATCATTTTATATGCTTGTGGTGTATGCCACATGTTCTGCAGCAGCAAAAATAATAGTTGATTATTAATGAAGGAAATCTCAAAACTGGCCGTCATACGTTTTGAGATGACTGAATCAAGTCTTCCTTTATTCAGCCAGCTGTGCGAAAGCTCAAGATGAAGACGATGTAGCATAAGTCCAGTCGAGCTGGACCTCATCAATGAACACGCGTCTGAGAGTCAGTCTCTCTTCGGCGCCCCTTCAGTGACGACAGTCTGACTCTGAGAACCTTCTGTTTGTTGTCTGTTGGCAGATGCTAGCCACGAGGCAGCAGCGGAGGCCATTGAGAACATGGCGGACGCCGTCACGCACGCTAGATTTGTAGGAACAGACCCGGCCAGTGATGAAGTTGTCCTTATGAAAATTCTACAGGTATGCCCCGTTTGTTTGGTCAGCGCTGTCACTGCCAACCACAGTATGCATGTTAGTACAGTTGTACCTGCTGCTTCAGGTCCTGAGGACTTTGTTGCTGACACCAGTGGGAGCCCACCTGACCAACGAGTCTGTTTGTGAGATCATGCAGTCCTGCTTCAGGATCTGCTTTGAGATGCGTCTGAGTGGTAAGTTTATTTGAAGCTAATTCAAGGAAGCATTGCATCCTTATTGGAAACAGTTTGATCAAGTTTTACTGGCACATTCCAGCAGCTCCTTCACAACACGGCTCCTGTGATGCAGTGTTTATCATTTAATGCCTGTGAAATGGTACTCAGACAGGCTGGGAGTGAAGAATAAAGCTGAAATAATAAGAATATTAAATCATTCTGACCCTGAGGACTCGACATTAGGTACAGTGTTTGTGTGAGATTAGCCTCACACTGATAACAGAAGACATTTTCACATCTTATTCATCTTATTGGACGACCTGTTCTTCGGCTGTACCGCCGTCTTCTGTGAGGTTCTAGTCCAGTCCTGTTATTTACATAAAAATATCAAATTCTGTCTTAAACTGTCTCCACCCAGAGGCGTCTCCTCTCTCACGCAGTTTTTGGTTCTCATGTCTCTAATGTCTGTGTGTGCAGAGCTCCTCAGGAAGACGGCTGAACATACACTGGTCGACATGGTGCAGCTGTTATTCTCCAGGTAAATAAATGACGGGGTTGTGTTGGTGGTTTGTTGCAGATGGCAAGTTGACAGTCTTTAATATAAATGAGGAAGGTTGTAAGACAAACACACTCGTTTTGGAACTTAAAATAAATGTCCATAGTAAGTTTGCCAGAGATACAGGTTAGCACCTCATGGCAGGATATTCAGAAGAGCCTGAAAAGTGGAGGCAGAGCTTTGTGAGCTGTGGGCTCACTGACAGGCTTTGTGTCCACATTAAATACATGATCACACGTTCAGTAAGATCTGTGAGAGAAATGCTTATTGTGTCTTAAATGTTTGTCTTTTGACCAGAACACTCACCACAAGCTGTTGTTACCTCAGTCTGTTTCTTCCAATGTAAGATTCTGTATATGAAGTTTGCCAAGTTTATTCTGATATTTGAACAGCGCTGCTCCCGACAAAGGGAAAACCAATCCTGCAGGGAGACCTACCTCGGCACTTGTGAAGCCAAAGGGCAGATTTGCTTCACCATATTTTCTAGTCTTTGGCTTAGAATGAAGTTGGTTTGGAAACATATTCAGCGATGCTTTGTGTTTCTGTGGGCGCCCATGCTAGCAGCGTCCAAGCGTTTTGTTTTTTTCCCCCCATTTTCATTCCGCTCCCCCCCTGCATTGGCTCTCCACCCCCCCACTTTGGGAAGGTCTGGTCTAATCAAACCGCCCTCTCACTCACTCACAGCACCATCGTCCACACCATGTGTTCAGGAGTGCCAGGCACATGTGGTCACAGACAAAGGGATGAGCCACTTGAGCTGCATGCTGTATGATCTGCATATAGATAAAGCTGCTCTCTGATTCAGCAGCAATGTTCCAGCCCCCATAAATATTAAGCACACACACATCACGCACTGAGTTAGCATTGCCAGCAACGCCACATAGAAGCAATCAGCAAAAGCATGTCTGCTGATGTGAGTGAAACCGACTGCAGCTGGATAACAAACAGAGCTTAAATTAAAGGTGTGATTTGCTTCACCTCCTCCCTGATGTTGTGCATTCTTAACTAAGACTATTTGACATGGGGTTTGTCACAAAGCACTAGCTTATCGTCCTTTCAGTGAAGTCCAGAATTCGTTTTTGCCGTTTGCTGCCAGTTCCTCCGAGCAGTCCAGTTGTTATTTGCTGCCTGGATTCTTGTTATCAAGTCCTCTTACAAGACTTGACTGTGTTAGCATAAATCTCACTAACAGACATTTCAGCACACGAGCAGGTGCAATGAAGGAGTCTGGACTTTTACTCTATTGTTCTCATCCTGCACTCTCGCACACACAGACACACATACGACTCGCAGCTCATTTCCTTCGTGTTCAGCCCCAGCCCCCCGCTTGTCCACAGACCCCAGATAATAGAGATGTGAGTCTGGGATGCCCTCCACCCTCACCCACCTCCATCAGAGAGTAATGAGCAGCAGCTCAGTCTTAGATTGGCTGCTGAACGTATTAAGCATGTTAATCTGTTGGACCCACAGATCATCCAATAATCGTGCTTACAGAACAACACTCTATTAACGCTGAGCTAATGTCAGGAGAAGGCTGCTGGCTCGCACAGTGTGTGCGTGCGTGCGTGCGTGCGTGCGTGCTTGGATGTTGATGAGCTCTAATCTCATCATTTTCTAGCGAAGCTTTAGCTTCACAGAAACCTGGTGACACACACTAACATACTCTGTGTGATGCCTTACGTTTGTGGCTTCACTGAATGTGCTGACACTCTTACAGTAATATTTCCTCTTAAGCAGCTTATGACAGGCTCTGTGTTTAGTGCTATATGTTTTTTCTTTTGGTTTTTTTTATTATTTATTATTGTACTTTTGTAGAGTTTTAATCAAAAAGTCGTTGTTAGTGTTTTGGCTTTTGGTTCAGGGCTAAAGGATGCACTAAATAACTTTAAAGCAGTGTCCGTGCAGGAGCCAGTTACCACCTCTGGGCCAGTATACAGCAGTTATTTAAAGCCTCTGCCTAAATAAACAGGGAGGCGTGAACTTTTGGTTTACACGCTAATAAAGGAATGGCACAGAATTACTGCTGTGACTTCAACAAATCAGTCACTGGATACATTTGCTGTAATGAGCTGTTAATTAGTCATCGATGATTTTGATAGTCGACGTAATCGTGGCAGCCTTATTCGACAGCCAACATCCAGACTGACGGCGAAACAACCAGTAGGTCAGCATTCCAATATTCGGAAGAAGCAACTGCTAACACAACTAGAGATTAACAATGTACCATATAAATGCTACGGCGAAGAGGAGCCAGGACATCAGGGGGGAGATGTCATCATCCTCACCCTCCAAGATTGGTCCAAGATCAAGGCGGTGTGGAGGGAAGCTGGGGAACTGTTAGAGCTGGAGAAAGGTGTGATGAAGAATACCTTACCTTGCATGCCTTAGGCCTTAGAAACTGCCAAGCAAAGCATGGCCTCGGCTTACTGCCTGAACAGGTACACCAGAGAAGGAAGTCATGAGAATAAACCAGCTGTTCTCCACTCAGCCATCCAAGGTGTGCTCTCAGTGGCAGAGTACATAATGCACAGGCACATGGCTCAGTACATGAATACGTCAGTACAAGAAAGTCTACAAATGCCTCGTAGATCCTGGAATTCCTAGAACACCACAACATCAACAGGACCCTGATGGCGAGCAACACTAGAGGCCTACTTCAAGCACACAACGCTATCAAGCGTGGGATGCGTCTGTCCTGTGCAAGCCTGAACCCTCTCAGTGAAACAGCAAAGATACTGGAGTGGCATTTGGACTGGAGACGTGTAATTGGATGATAACAAAGAGGGAAGGTAGTCAGAGCTCAGGCTATCATGTCTGTGTAGGGCCTCGGTCAGCCAGGTCATGATAATCGAAAGAGCTTGGGAGGAACAGTGACTGGACTTCTTTGAGTTTCTTGACGAGGTTTCATCTGAGAAGCTTCTTCAGTTCTAAGAGGAACTGGTGGAGAGATTGAAGCTGTTCTTTAAGAGAGCCATTGATCATCTGCCCAATCACATGAGCCAAGATGTGAAAACAGGTGTGGGTCAGTATCAGCCAAGGTTTTGGATGAACCCATTGGGAGACCTTGCCCCACCCTATCACGTGATTTATCGATATCAAATGACCCAAGACGTGAGTGGACATCAAGCCGTCTGGGACGGGACTTTAAACCTGGATTAGATGAGCTCCGTAGATTACAATAGAAATTGTCATGAAAATAAAGAAAACCCATTAAATGAGAATGTGTGTCCAGTCTTTTGACTGTTGGTGTGTTTGCTTCCATTTCTAATTCACTTACATCATCTAAGATGCACAGCGTGGGCGAGGTTGGTGATTTATGTCCTAGACTGTAGATGGGATGTTGTAACATGTTCATGTCTCTTTACAGACTCCCCCAGTTCAAAGAGGAGGCCAAGAGTTATGTTGGTGCTAACATGAAGAAGGTAACATGGCTGAGATTGTGAATGTGTGCTGCTTGCTGTCATCGTGCTTTCTCTTATTCTTTGTTAATCTTCCGTCTGAGTCTGTGTCCTCCCCCTGTGCTTGGATCCACTTTATTATTTGTAACTATTAGTTTTCTTTTCAAGTTTCCTGTACTTGGATGTGTCCCTGTTCTCCTTCCCACAGACCCTACCTGTCATACTGGACTCTGAGGATGTTATTTGTGCAGAGCAGCATAGAAACACAAGTCAGAGTGGGGTAGACAGGGTACTTAACTGGCAGGGTTAGCATGGCTTCTTGGTGGGAGTGCATGAGCGCATGAGCGTTAAACATCGGTGGTTTTAAGGATGTAGTTGAATCAAACATCAGCATCTCAACATTTCTGCAGTATCCACCAGTGAGCAGCACAGTGGTGCTGTGGTGTAGACTGCAATTACATGTTGTAGTTGCACTAAGTGATAACAAGAAGAGTTAACAGCTACACTCTGGCTTTATCTATCAGATGCTGCTCTTTTATTGCACTGTTAGAGATGACATTTGTGAGTCCTTTGTACTGTATATGCAAAAATAATTAGGTGAGTTTTCTCCTTGAGCCCCTGAGAGGTGTTCAAGCCGTGACTGTGGTGCTCTGTTCGCCTGCTGCTGACTGCTCCTGCAGCTTCTAATGGCAGTTTTTATCTGAAGCTCATTCTTACATTGCACCGGCTTTATGGGCAAAATCACTTTACAGCTTTAAATGTGTAAATCTTTTACATATTTAGTGTAATTAGAAGATCTATCACATGACTAAATATGAAGACGCTTTGAGCTTACAGGTAAATTCAATCCCTGCAAACATAAGTCAGATGCAGGTTAAAGTAAACGGCTTCATCCAGTCAGCTGTTCCCCACCTCTATGAAAGCCTGTTGTGGTTCAGTCTGGACTTTCTGTGGATGTCCCTGCCTCTGAAGCACTGACTGGTACAGCACTGTACACCACAACACAACAATGACCCTTGTTTGTCCTTTGAGCTGCTGGTTACGTGTCACGTCACATATGTGTATTCGATGCAGATTGGGGTGTTCCCAGAGTTTTAGCGCTTGTTGCTTCTTGCATGGTCTGCCTGTCCACTGACACATCTGTGCTGGCTGCTCTTGGTTACAGCCTACAGTGACTGTGCACTCTGATCCGGAGCACTGTTTGCACTCCTCCCATCGTGCATAGATGTGTATGCTCAGTTGTGTTATGTGTTGGTCCCACTTATCTGCTGATAATGTTATCCATCACTAATCACGGGCCTTGCCTGCTCCCCTTCTCTTCTGAGGCTTACAATATCTTGTGGAAAAACAAACGTGTGCAGGTAAGGAAGATTACTCTCAGTATTTAGGCTAGGGCAGTATATAGATTCTCTCCCAATAACCTTTGACTTACCCTCGCTACCTTAACCTCTTTTCCTTTACCTGTGACCTTGGCAAGATGGAGGCATGACATGACACAAACAGGAAGCAGGCCTGCAGATCCTGCTGGTCATTGTGTGACACATAGCAGTGTATGACTGTGTAATACTCACATCTGGATTATCACACTTTAAATGATTGAATTCATTTGGGCTACACAGCTGTTGGATTTCATTTGCCAATATGTGTCCCAGCTGTTAGCAGATAGCTTTTTTTTTTTGTATGTGTGTTTTTCTTTATTTAAAACAGACTTCCAACTATCCCAAGTGTTAAATAAATAAATAAATAGTTAGAGGATGAAAACCTTAGGGAATATTCTTCCAGCAGAAGTCTCTTCCTGTTCTTTTTTGACTCTTTCTCATAGTGGGGCAGGGCTATGCGATCTGCATACAGGGATCGTTTCATATTCTGTTCAGTGCAATCATTTTCATTGCTTTAGATGATGGTTTGTAATAGTGCGCCACAGGAGAATCAGCCAGACAAGTCAAGGAGCTCGTTTCTAAACTGTAGCATGAAAACAGCAGAAAACCGTGCTGTGCAAACTATGTGGCAAGTAGACGCCAACACAACAAAGCTGCACTAGCTAAGCGAGAGTAACGTGCGAGAGTATGGAGACAGTTTACCAACGAGACGTCGTCAAGTGCTCAGATAAACCTGAGACGTTAGAATGACCTTCTCCCCGCAGCCCGCCATGTCATAAAGAGTCACTAATACAATAACGAGCATATATACAAGCATATATAAATCTGGTTTCAAAGCACTCCACTCCAGGTACACAGCGCCGGCTGAAGACATGCCACACGAGTCCCGGTGCCTCTTGTGTATTACGAGTGTGTAAATGATCTGGATATAAAGAGAAGTGAAACATTGTCATTGCTCAGTGATGATGGACCAGCTGACTCACTGAACCACTGTGTTTCCTCCAGCTGAAGATGCGTGCCGGTGGCATGAGCGAGTCATCTAAATGGAAGAAACAGAAACGTTCTCCGCGGCCGCCTCGGCACATGGTCCGTAGTTCCTCCGGTCAGATGGAACCAAGCCAGCCCAGCACGCTCAACAACAACCTCTCGGGTAGGACGCGCTGTCGTAATAATGGACTCACAGCCGTCTGTAAGCAGAGCTTGGCTTTCAGGTCTTTGGTGGAGCGCTGTATGACTGGATCCTGTGTTCTCAGGTGGTGTCCCGTTCATGGAGGAGGGCTTGTCCAATCCCAGCCTTCCCGTCTCAGACAGCTCTGCCTCATCTATCTGCAGCCCAACAGCCACTGACAGCGGCCTGGACACCTGCTCAAAAACTACTTCCAGGGAAGACCTTTCTGACCTGGATCAGTGCAGCTCTGCATCAACCGCTGGTGCAGCCATTGCACTCACAGGGACTGAGTCTGGCTCTACAGATGCACAGGTGAACATGTTTCTAATGGCTCTTGTTTACATTTTCGGCTCCGTGAGAGACATTGTATTTCCTCGCTTCTCCCTGTCCTTCTCTAATCTCTTGTGCTGCGCCTCTTTCTGTCTAGTTTGAGGGCCAGCAGGCTGAACCAGCCCCGTCAGCCTCAGTGGAGTCCATCCCTGAGGTTCTGGAGGACAAAGACTCCATTACAGAGCAGTCAGACAGTGCCTCTGTCCATGATATGGATTACGTCAACCCCAGAGGCGTCCGCTTCACACAGTCCACGCAAAGAGATGGTAGGATCCAGCTGAATTTAGCAAGAAGGGCAGAAGATGATCTGAGAGTTCCACGTTTCTGTGATGTATAAAGACAGCTGTAGAGCGGTTCTCTCTAACCTCTTGTCCTTTTGCCTCTTGTCTGTAGGAGCATCCCTCATCCCGTATGGCCTGCCGTGTCTCAGAGAGCTGTTTCGTTTCCTGATTTCACTGACCAACCCTCATGACCGCCACAACACTGATGCTATGATGCACATGGGGCTGCAGCTGCTGACTGTAGCCCTGGAATCAGCACACATCCCTAACTACCAGTCCTTGTTAGTGCTGGTCAAAGACGAGCTCTGTCGACACCTGTTCCAGGTAAATTAAATGTAGATGATGTCATTGCTGACAGTGAGGAGCAGTCCTCGTCAAACCCGCGGTCTTATTTTGGTAACTCTGTGCTGATCGGAGTCTTTTTAGCGATTATTGGCTTTTTATTGAACTAAAGCATCTGGTCCAGGTTCCTTACTGAGACGGCTAAAAGTGTAGCACCATATATTTGTGTTTCACTGCTAATGACAGACATGACCGGAGTGTTTTTAGGTTATAAACCCAGAGATCTACTCTTAACCTTCTCGACTGATTTATCTGACCTCAGATGGACTGATTGGTTCTCTTTGTCGAGGCCTGAGTCCTCTGCAGGGCAAGTACGCTGGTGTAGTTATGAGGCCTTGCTGATGAAGTACCTCATCTGTGTTCCAGCTGCTGAGTGTGGACCGTATGAACCTGTATGCTTCATCCATACGGGTTTGCTTCTTGCTCTTTGAAAGCATGAGAGTGCACCTGAAGTTTCAGCTGGAGGTAGCTGTTCTCATTGATCCACACTCCTGTCATTCAGCTTTCATAGCGTTAGTCCCTGAGGACCTGATGGCCATGTCTCTGTTTGCTCAGATGTACCTGAAGAAGCTCATAGACATCATCACTTCAGAGAACATTAAGATGCCCTACGAGATGAAGGAGGTGGCTCTGGAGGCACTGGTCCAGTTATGGAGGATCCCCAGTTTTGTCACTGAGCTCTACATTAACTATGACTGTGACTTTTACTGCTCCAACCTCTTTGAAGACCTCACCAAGCTGCTGTCTAAGGTAACTCGCCCTGAAAGGCTTGCTAGTGATGAACAGGCCCTGATTACCTTTTTGTACTGAGAGCAGACTGCTGCAGTTGTTCTGTTTCCATGTATTTCAATGGCAAAATAATGGAAACCAGTTTTCTGTTAGAAGAGGTTTAGAGCGTCCTCCATTTCTTCTACTCCTGAGTGTTTTCTGCAGAGGACGTTTGGCTCTGTTTACACACTGGTCACCACTTGTAAAATATTAGTGTTTTAGGTGATAGGAACAACATACAGGTGATAACAGAAAGCAGATTTGCATTGATCTCCAAACCAGCCGTTTCACTGCACCACCGTCCTGTTCCCCATCGTCCACTGCACATGTCAGCTGTTTTGGTTGCCGTGCAACAGTGATGTTGAATCAATGTATAAACACAGTCTCGAAAACTTGGGCTGTGTAAAATGTAAATAAAAACAACATGCACTAATCACATAAACTCATGTTATTCACATGAGAACCATGTTTTGTGTGAGTCAGGACTGCAGAGAGCTGTCTCCCAGCAGGAGGAGGAGTCCTCCGGCCAGGCTCCTCAGCTTGCAGGCATTTAAAAGAAGAGAGGATGCTGCACAGTGGTACACATGTGGTCAAATAGTCCATCAACTTCAAAATGACCTCAGACGAAGCTGATCCAAGCGAAGCAGACAGAAACAAAAGATCAGTCAGAACAGAGCCAAACATGTCCAGTCGTAGGAACGATAATTATAACACTGTATTCACAGGTAGTATTATGTACCTGGACAATAGACCGTTTGCAGGCTAATATTCTGTAGATTATGATGTGAGTATTATGTGAAAGTGTTTTTTCTTCTGTGGCGATAGAACGCGTTTCCTGTGTCGGGGCAGCTGTACACCACCCACCTCCTGTCACTGGAGGCGCTGCTCACAGTGATCGACAGCATCGAAGCTCACTGCCAGGCCAGGGTGCTAAGCAGCATAGCTCAGCAAGACCAAGCAGAGACTGCGCTGGCAGACGGAGAGGGTGCAGCCAAAGCTGAAACAGACTCTGCAGCTGGTATAAGCACAGATAACTTCACACCTCATAGATGCAGCTTGGGTGTCATTTTACTGTCTTTTTCACCTTTGTCATGTGATTGAATAACACACACGTTGGACACGGACGGCTTCAGTAAAAACATTTCCCTTCTGTTTACAGATGTTAGTAGACTTGGCAGTACCAATGGTTTGAGTCCCTCGCAGCCTGAAAAAGCACCAGTGTATCCTCCAACCAGTGGACATCTAATGGCCGAGAAGATGAGGCTGGGCAGGCAGGATCAGGGAGACGGCGACCTTTGTGAGGCCTCCGTCTTCTTTAAAGTTTGTCTAAGCGCTGCGTGGAAACTGTTCAGCTGAGACTAACAGAAATTCTTTTCTCCAGCTGAGAAGAGAAGTCTGAAAAAGCCTCAGCGTTTCTTGTCCTGTTTACCTGATTCACACGAGCTAATGGAAATTAGAACAAAGAAAAAGGTATGTGGAATTCATTTAATGAGAGTAACGTAAAGAATAACATCTGCAGCGTTTCTTGCTGTGTGTCAAGCTGCTGATCACAGGCACGGAGCAGTTTAACCAGAAGCCCAAGAAAGGCATCCAGTTCCTCCAGGAGAAAGGCCTCCTCAGCAGCCCCATAGACAACAACCAGGTGGCCCAGTGGCTGAGAGAAAACCCCCGACTGGACAAGAAAATGATTGGCGAGTACGTCAGCGATCGGAAGAACCCAGAACTCCTGGACAGCTTTGTGAAGTAGGCTTAGCATCCTTTCATTTCAACGTGTGCTCTTCACAGGCAGAGCCGTGTGTGTTCAGGAACAATAACCAGTAATGCACCGTGTGAGCAAACAATAATCTGACTGGTTTCTTTTCCAGCACATTTACCTTCCAGGGGCTTCGTATTGACGAGGCCCTGCGGCTCTACCTGGAGGCCTTCAGATTACCTGGAGAGGCTCCTGTCATTCAGAGACTCCTGGAAACGTTCACAGACAACTGGCATGTAAGGGACACGTCCTACAATTCATCATTACTGCAGGACACAGCAGGATATCGGGCCACACGTGGTCTAGGCTGCGCTTGAGTCAGAGACTAAGTCATTTCACTCTTAGTTTGAATACTAAAGCTAAAAGAAGTCTGGACACCTGCAAAGGTCATAATAAGAGCGTGATCAGAGATGAAACAGACCTGAGAATGAGCATCAGCTGACTGCTGTAGCAGGATCAGGCACAACAGTAATAATGTGATGATCCCACTGAGGTTTAGATTCCTATCAACCTCTCACTTTAGGGCCAATAGGGGTTCAGGGGTTTGTGGATTGGGTGGTGATCTGAAGGTCAGCGCTTGTGTGGAGAAGGAGCCTGAGCCTAGGATACAGAGCCTGGTATACTGGTTTCCCCCAGTTTGGCGTCTGTATACTGGGACTTTTCCCAGTGGACGAGGGGGTTGCTTTCCTCCAGGTCAGGGAAGCAGGTACTGAGCGTCATTTGCACCGATGCACCACTTCAGGTCCCACAAATAAAAAAGCTTTAACAATGAGGCTGGAGACGTCATGTCGCCTGGGTGGTCCGCTGGACCTCACCCCTGGGTGGACGGGGTTCGCCCTGAGGTTCTCTGGATCTTGTAGGGCTGTCTTAGTTTTGCATGGAAGACTGGGACAGTGTCTCTGGTATGACTGGCCCTTTGCTGCAGGCACTCCCTAAGAGCTTGGTGCGCATTACCATTGGAGTCATTGCTCCTGGTGAAAGTTGGCCTGTGCTGCTCTTTGTCATCGGTTCTGTTCATAGCATTGATGGATACGATCTCTCGGCACAGCCAAGTCGTGGAGGGGCTCTGGCCTTAGTATCACATCTCTGCTGTTCACAGCTGATGTGGTTGTCTTGGCCTGATACGGCAGTAAACTGCAGGTAGTTGCAGTCAGTTAGGACAAGTGAAATGGAACAGTGACAGATTGTTGATCAGAGGTTGACGCCGTGTCTGCAGTGATGTGGACACTACACTGTTACGGTGAAAAGCCTGAAAACGAAGCTGTTGATTCTGTGGTCAGTGTATGTTCCTGCCCTCACATATGGCCACAGTGGAGACTGACTGAAAGAGTGAGATCTCAATTCAATTCAATTTTAGTTATATATATATATATATATATAATCACAACAAAAGTCGCCTCAAGGCGCTTCATAGGTATCATCCTCCTCTGTCATGTCTCGGCTCTCCCTTGGTTGTTCTGAAAGCGCCAGTGTAGAGTCACTCATCTGACTGGGATGCCCCCAGTTTGAGTGTTTTGGGCACATCTTGCCTCAGGATGTCTCTGCTTAGGCTGCTCCGCCTGATATCTGACCCACTATAAGTGGCAGAAAATGGACAGATGGATGCTGTGTAGTTTGATGTGTCCATCACAGCTTGTCTGAACAGTGTGCTTCAGTCACTGGAAGGACGGTGCATGTGTCTGAAAGCAGCTATGGAGGGAGTTCCTACAATGGTCTTCCAAGAACTGAGCTGTTAAGTGGCAGCACGGTGCTGCAGAAAGAGGAGGCAGCCTATGGAGCCTGTGCCAGCTGTCACAGGGCAAACGCAGGCATGCAGCCGAACAGCTCGCCAGTGGCATCAAACAAAAGACTGATAAATGTGCATATACTCTTTTATTCTATTGTTCTTTGGCTAATAATGTTACCACTGGGAAGACTTGGATTATGTAATTATCTAGTGTCCCCTAATAGACCCTAATAGTGCAGTGCATTTATAATTTAATGCTTTTACTCGTTCCAACATACCTGGAAACAAACTCGGTCACATTCACATGTTTCACAGTCTGGTCACAACCAAGCGTGTTCATCACAAGGTAACTCCACTTGTAAGAGGCGGCCCTCAGTATTGTGGTCAACCCTGCAGATTGTTTAGATTATAGCAGTGGGATGACATAAGTGTCAAGACAGAGTCACGTATAGAGTGTGACAGGCAAAGGACAAACTCCACAGGGGAAACATTTGACGCCTCAAAATAGCAGGAGGAGCCATGTGACCTGGAAACTATTCCTAGTAATGTCCCTTTTTTTTTTTTTTTTAGGCCAGCCGCACACAGGAGTAGGCTTTGAAAGAGAAGATGATTCATTCTAGGCAGTGACACTGTAAATGGGTTTTCCACTGTGTGGGGTCAGTGTGGTATCAGCTGAGAGGTGAATCTGGAGGTCAGAACACGGGGAGTAGTTGTAGTGTGCCATAGAGGCACAGCAGCCTCTGTTTGTTGTGTGATATCTGGTCCATGCTCTGTGTTTGTAGAAAGTCAACGGCTTTCCTTTCATGAGCAACGATGCTGGCTTCGCCCTGGCCTACGCTGTCATCATGTTGAACACTGACCAGCATAACCACAATGTCCGCAAGCAGAACATCCCCATGACCGTAGAGGTAAGTGATCACACACCTGTGTGCGGTTGTGAAGCATGAACTAGTCGTGCCAGTTTGTGTAAATGGACAGCAGTCATTCCCCCAACACTGGTCTGAAAGGATATGCCTCCGTAGCACCAAGAACGGAGCTTTGAAATAAGATAACACGTATAAGAAGCGTTTGAGATTTATTATTGTGCAAGCCCAAACATGGCAAATGTCACCGGACAACACCGCTGCAACAGGAGCGTCGAACAGGACATAAAAACAAAGAGCTCAGTAAGAAGCTTGAATCTAACATGATGGTTGTGTTGGAGTGTCACAGGGATGGTAGTTTGAACCTCATCAAACCAGACTCAACTGCCAAAATGTAACCAAGCAACAATGGTAACACTGGGATGAACTACCAATGTGATGGGAAGATATATTCATATGGTCTACTAATGATAATTACCTAACCTGAATGATTACAGCTATGCATCTGTTTACATTATATTGTCAAAATCCAGGTGTCCCAATCACTTCATGGCCACAGGTGCATGAAGTCGAGCCTCTAGCTGCTGGGTCATATTGATAGGATACCACCTGTGCAGCTGCAAACAGCTGCAAACTGCAGTCGGGAAATTTCCTCACTACTAAATAGTCCACAGTGAGCTGTTAATGCTATTATTATCAGAGAGGTAGGCCAGGTAGAATCACACCTGAGGCGTGTAGTGTGCAGACGGCTTTCTGCAGGATCAGTTACTACACACTGACAAACTTCATGTACTGCTGCACTCCAAGTGTGAGGCACAGCATCAGCTGCAGTGATGTGCACATCAGTATCCCATGAGTCAGTATGCCACCTCTGGACTCAGGAGCAGTGCACGCGCTCTCTGGAGGAATCAGCATTCACCGTCTTCTTACCCAGTGGACGAGTCCTAGCAGCAGGCAGGAGAACAGAACTATCTGACCAGGGCTAGTGGCTCAGGGTGTGGGGCTGATGTTCAGGCTCAGCTCCTTAGGTTCAGTGAACTTCATGTGTCAGCGTGCTGAGATATTTGGATCATCTCATGCTCCCAACCTTTTGAGAATAGTTCAGGTGTGGCCCCTTTCACGTCCAACCTGACTGTGCACCATAAAGACGTGAATAAACAAGTTTGGTGTGGAAGAAGTTTGACTGGTCCTGTAGTGGTCCTGTAGCCCAACACCAGTATGTGCCTCACATATGTGGGTCCTTCAGAAGAACTGAAGCTCTTACAGCTGCAGACATCATAGGAAACATTGATGGTTGAATTTATTTATTTAAAAGGGACAGTGCAGTTTAACACAGTTCAAGTGCAAGACATGACACTGATGTACCGCACACAGGTTTATAGCTGCTGCTGATTTTCAACAATTGTCCCTTGTTGGGCTCACAATCTAATAACAAAGATATTAAAGTCGTTGTTGTGGTTCTCATTCACCAGCCTGTTGTGCATGAGTAATAATGGCTGAATGAAGCGTAAAACGTCCGCCCTGTTTCCCACAGTAATCGAGTAAATACTCGGTGGTCAGCAGGGAGCTCGTTAACAGAGAAAAGTCCTGATGCTGAGTTACTTCTATGCAGTGTTTTAAAGCACAAACATGTTGAGTAGAGAGACTGTCCATGGAAACACTGTGAAGACTATTAAGGTTGTTTCAGTGATAAGAAATGAAAAGTCAAATGCATTAGCATGAGTCTGTTTCTTATACCTTCATTATCATTTCTTTAACAAAGTCAACATCCTGATTATCTACACACTATGTTTGATTATTGTAAAGTTTGCAGCTCTCTCTTAAATAACGATATACCGAGCTAAATGAAAATGGTGAGCTGTTGTACTTCACATGTCAGGGTTAGGTTAGGTTAGGTTGTTTCATTTAAAGTTCAGTGCACGAGTTAATAGAGACGTTTAAACTGAAGCTAGTTGCAAAGCTCGTTTGTTACAGCTGCTGTTACAGAGTATCCCTCCCGCGATACCACATCAGCACGAAAATAACACAACACTGTCACTGAAGCCTGCCATAAATGTTGTAAATATGATTATAATACTACTAATGATAATGATAATAATGTTGTTGTTGACCTGTGTATTCTAGCAGAATGCAGTCAGATGTTGGTGAGGCTGAGAGTAAAACCACAGCACTGGTTCTGACATGCATGTGTGAGAAACCCATAAACACAAACGAACCCATTCAGCAAAACAGCAAATTAAAGAGAAGTACATCAAAGAGTTTAGACCAGCGGTCCCAAACCCCCGGTCCACGGCCCAGTACCGGTCCGTTAGTCGTTTGGTACCGGGCCCTGAGAGTTGAGGCTCGGGTGTGAAATTTATGGTCTTCAGGGTTTTTATTGTTAACTGTTTCCCTGGGTCTTTCCCGTGTTGTAGTTGTGCGTCTTATTTTGAAAGAAATATTTACGCGATACCATAGCAGCCAGAGAGCATTAAGAGGGGAGGATGTTACTCTCAATAGGAGGACGCTGCTATTATTATATTTACAAAAGACCAGCGTTTTTGTCTCAGTCATGTCATTTTATTTTTGTTAAACATGACACATGTGGTGGTTTGACATTCCTCTAACAAAGCTGGTGTTTGCACTGGTGAAGCTGCTGGTTCAGAGCCCACAGCTGTAGTCAGTGGCTCCACACAGTCAGGGAGGGGGGTGGATGTCGGTGCTCTCTGCCTTTGGTTGACGGTGTCGAAGCCTAAACTGTGTGTGGCACTCACTGACGAACACACACTTGCTTTCTCTCTTCTTATGTTCACATAGTTAATAAAAGCTGGTCTGACCTCATCGTCTGTTGTTGTGTATTAAAATCATTTCTATGCGCTTTCAGCTGTAGTCTGGGGACAAACTCACCGAGCTCGGGGTCAGCCAGCACACAGACGTCCACACAATAGTTTGGACAGGGCCAATAAAAGTGGCGCCTGGCACTTCGCTTACTTAGGAGCTTGTTGCAGTATGTAACATTCATCACAGCATGTGTTGGCACCAGTTATTTTTGGAATGGGAAAACTATGGCTGTGTGCACATCAGATCGTGTTCCCCGACAATAACATGACACGAGTGCGGTTCAGCTGAGGGCGGTGGGATGGTAGGTATTGTGTCCATGAAACCCAGCGTGCTGTTTCCAGCAGCTGCTCCCAGACCAGCGCTGATACTGACCACTGTGCGTTTCAGATGGCATGTTCCTGATCCTTAGCAGGATCCTGTTTCTGCGTCTCTCTGTGGCATCGCTGTTTTCCTAATGATGCACCTAAAATATATTAAATGACACATGAGTGCGTGTCCAACCAAGGCCTTTTAACTGTTGGTGTGATGCTCTGAACAAAGCACTAGATGCCAAAGGATCACACATCGGTGCTCTCACCGACGTGTGAGTGGAAATAAAAGTCTACTGGTCACATGTTTGAATAGAGTTTGTAGAGTGAAACCAATGCTGCTAACTGCTAACACGATGTTTCACTTTAAAACAGCAATTCAAGAAAAATCTAAAGGGAGTCAACGGAAACAAAGACTTTGACCAGGACATGTTGGAGGATATCTACAATGCTATCAAGTAAGGCGCACAGCACAACTCCCCTGATGTGTTAGCATCTGCTATCAGCAGCCAGACCTGAGCCTCATCTCTGTGCTCATCCTGGTTCAGGATATCTTGTTAAAAATGCCCATCACGCTGCTTCATTCACCTCATTTAAAAGCAAAAGGCTGATTCTGTTCATCTGCATGTAGCGTTTAATGTTTCTCCTGCTGAAACGCCACATCCGGATGAACAGAATAAGGCTTCTGGGGTTTCCTTACCTGCATCAACACAGATCTAAAGAGCTTCCAGCTGTTTCCATATTGATGTGATTAAAGAAGGCGGGCAGCTGTCTGAGGCTCATGAATAGACTGATGTTCTTTCCTTTGCAGAAACGAGGAGATTGTGATGCCGGACGAGCAGACGGGTTTAGTGAAGGAGAATTATGTGTGGAGCGTCTTACTGCACCGCGGCGCCTCGTCCGAAGGCGTCTTTCTCCACCTGCCGCCCGGCAGCTACGACAATGACTTGTTCACCATGACATGGGGCCCCACTATCGCTGCACTCTCCTATGTCTTTGACAAGAGCCTCGATGATGTCATCATCCAGAAGGCCATCACTGGCTTCAGGTATACAGCACTCAGATGCACTCGGTGGTAAATGCTACGAGACGCTGCGAGTTGTAGTGCAGGCTGCCGGCTGGAAGCGGCCTTTAGATGTCCACATCCACGGGTTAGCCTGCAGGAGAAGCACGGTCCACCCACACACAAGTTACTGTTATTGACTGTGGACGGACAAATCGTGTGACTACTGTAGGAGAAAAAATGCACGTTTTAAAACAGGCGTAGTTTTGTCAGGCGTTCAGTTGAAGTAAAGAATGAAGTGTAAACACTTTGTGTTTGTCAGCTGTTAAAGTGTGCAATCGTCTGTGTTTGGCAGGAAATGTGCGATGATTGCAGCTCACTATGGCTTCAATGACGTGTTTGACAATTTGATCATCTCCCTCTGCAAGTTCACCACTCTGAGCAGCGAGGTGGGTCCACAGCTTAAATCGCTTCTGTTCACAGCCAAAGACACTGCCGTACCTTTGACACACAGTAAGTGCACATGTGACACTGCTTAGTCCAATCACGTGTTTTGGGGATCAGCTGATTAAAGAACACAGTTCCTGACTGTGTCCACTGTCACTGGTTAGTTTGGCGTTCTGGTTCACACAATCATCGTTTGGTGGTTTCTGAAGAAAAACTGACACCTCTGATACACACCCCACATTAAAACATGTGTACAAAATGTAGCATCTGCTAATGTATAAATACTGCTAACACATAAATAGTGCCGTGAACTGAACTGTGATTGTGAGAAAATGTACTGTTGTATCAGTTGTGCTCCACAGCAAACACTGAGCCGTGCCACACACAACTGTAGTGAGGATGAGTGAACGCAGCAGTTTAAACTTGTACAGACTAGGGCTGCCACAAACGATTATTTTGATAGTCGACTAGTCACCGATTATTTTTGCGATTAGTCGACTAATCAGATCATCATCCATTGGACGTACAGCGTACAGTGACTCATATATCATGTTTAACCTGACTAGCGAAAGACGGCGGTGGGTTTGAAATGATTTGCCGGGAGTCCGGTGCTCTCACCGCGCTAGTGACCTAGCCCCCGCCTAGCTATCGAGCTAGTGGGTAACAGACGTCTCCGAAAACGTCGGAGCGCTTTTGAAAATATGTGGTGTCCTGATAAACTGAGCCGATATTTGAGGTTTACACAGCTACATTCAAGCCTGAAAATATGTTAAACGTTTATTTTGTGACCCAGAAAGAATAATAAGAGTAAAGTTAAAACTAACTAGCTGCCGCCATTGTTGGAAACTGAGCTGGGCTGCGCTATGAATTCTGGGACACAGCTTCTTCTTCTTCGGGGTTTAACGGCAGCTGGCATCCTTGTACATGCAGTGCTGCCATCTTCTGTTTCAGTCCGTTATTACACTCTTAAATCCTGCTACTTATTCCTGCGTCCTTTGTGATCTTACAAAGCTTCAAACGATGTGTCGACTATTAAATCAGTCGTCGACGATTTTAATAGTCGACATAATCGTGACTAGTCGACTAATCGTGGCAGCCCTAGTACAGACACACGTTTGTTGTCACTAATGAATTGATCCAGATTTCATTCAATGTTCCTGCTGATGCACTGAGAGGATGTTTTCACACGTGGCTGGGTCAGTACCACTCCTCCACCTGTTGATGTCAGCAGAGAGTCCCCACTGTCAGCACCTTAAAACGACCTTTGTTTAAAAGAAGCCTTCCTCACAGCTCTCAGCTTCTTAAACATCTACAGAAACAACAGAGTTTGTGAATGATCTAATTGTGTTGTCCTGCATGTTGTTCAGTAACAGTAATGTATTCAGATGTGTAAATAGTGTTTGTGTGTCCCCCCACACACAGTCTGTGGAGAATCTTCCCACCGTGTTTGGCAGTAACAGTAAGGCCCAGACAGCCGCCAAGACGGTGTTCGACCTCGCTCATCGGCATGGCAACATCCTGAGGGAGGGCTGGAAGAACATCGTGGACTCGCTGCTGCAGCTGTTCAGAGCTGAACTGCTGCCCAAAGCCATGGTTGAGGTCGTTGTTCCGTCCTCGCTTTCTGATAGTACTGCATAGATCATCTGTGGCATCTACTGTTTGTTTGTCTTTTGTAAAGAGAGACATAAAGTTGTGCTAACACCTACCTGCCTGTGCCCTCAGGTGGAAGACTTTGTAGAGCCCAATGGGAAGATTTCTCTTCAGAGAGAGGAAACCCCTTCAAATCGGTACACACCAATCTCATCCTCCATCTTTTAGACCAATAAGTGTCACCACACAGTGACTTTTTCCCAAATACTGGTGAACTTTTTTTTTACCTGCTAGAACTGCTTTCAGCTGCTCCCATGCTCAGCGGTTAGCTCTGCATGTTTGTGAAATACCAGCTTCACGTTTAATTCCCCGTAGAACAGACCGGATCTTTAAAACCAGTACAAAGGCATGTGCTAGCTAAGAGGCCATGGAGTAAAAGGACATTTTCTCCTCATGTGTTACATTCAGTGGCGAGTCAGCAGTGCTAAGTGTTTTCAACTGGCTGACGCTTAGTGGAGCCGAGCAGTCAGGACTCAGAGGACCGTCCACAGAAAACCAGGAAGCCAAACAGGCTGCTGTCCACTGCATCAAGGTACTGGACTCACCGCAATCTCTGAACACAGTCCAAACACCAGCTGCCATCCTCAGCTTTATTTCAAATACAGTTCAAGTGAAGGCATATCGTAGCAACAATGACACAGAGCCAATGCTCCGAGTAATCAGACTACTTGTAGTTACAGTAATTGGTGCCTAATTAAAACCAGCCCCATGTTGCAGTGTCTGACTTTTATTCAGTTAAATGACGACAGCACCGGTGATTGTTTTGGTTTGTTATAATATGAACGTTACAGCCGTGATATTTAACAAACTGGATTTAAAGCTGTGAAAATGGGAACAACGTTAGCCTGCTTCATAGTTTATTTTTACACATTTGGCCTTATTGAGCTGTGCACTTTGACCAACACTGTTCGGACAGCTGACACTGTATCAGATCACCATCAGTAGGTTTGCTGTTTGTCTTCCAGCAATGTGACCCAGAAAAGCTGATCACCGAGAGCAAGTTCCTGAAGCTGGAGTCTCTACAAGAGCTCATGAAGGTTATTGTTGTTCAGCACATACTTTAACAGTCTAAGTGTTAGCTTAGTGTTTCCCTTACCATTCACCTCATGGTTCAACATAAGCACACTAAATGACCTGGATTCTCCTGTCAAGGCTCTGATATCAGTCACCCCAGATGAAGAGACGTATGATGAAGAGGATGCTGCCTTCTGCCTGGAGATGCTGCTGCGCATTGTTCTTGAGAACCGGTGGGAATGACTCTTGTGACATCGTTTGTGTTGTCAGTGATTTTGAGCACAATAACGAGCTGTTTCTCTGCGTTTGTGAGCAGAGACCGTGTGTCCTGTGTGTGGCAGACGGTGCGCGACCACCTTTGCCAGCTCTGCGTTCATGCTAATGAGAGCTGCTTCCTGGTGGAACGAGCTGTGGTGGGACTCCTTCGACTTGCAATTCGCCTGCTACGACGAGAAGACATCAGCTCGCAGGTATACAAAGATGCTTCCTGACCCCGGCACACAGATGTGGTCTTGCAGACTCGGATCATCATCAAGTTAGCAGACAGTCTCAGTTTTAGGGCAGCTTAAACCCAGGTAGCTGGATGCTGTTGGTGCAAAGCCACCTGTGCTGGTGGTCTCTTTGACCAGCACGATGACCGTGCTCTCTGATGCGTCCATCAGAGTATGAACATGTGTGAGTGTCAGAAAGCACTGAAAAGCATAGAAGAACGTGCTGGTGTGAATGTGGCATGTTGGACATGGATACAGATTAGCATGTCATTTTAAAATACCTGTGTTGTTCTATTTTGAATATTGTTGTTCTTTAAAAAGACAAAGTATTTATCCACCACAACACAATCTTTCGAGTATTTGTTACTCGATGCGTTGAGTCAAACGGCAGATTAGTGAGAATTTCAGAAGGATGCAAAGAAAGCAGGAAGAGTAAATCATTTAGATCCAGCAAGCACTTTGGGCCAAGTGCATGTTAGATCTAAAGGTTTGTTTCCTGTTTCTGCATAATGTTGTTGAGTTTACTATTTCGTTAGAATTTACCAATAAAATAAGACTGGAAATGTCTGATGTGCTTAAACCAGGGTCGGCAACCTTTCTGATGATGAGTGCCTCTAAAATTCCCTCAGAGGTCAGTGTGCAATATGACTGCATTAGCAATGAATTTAATAACGCTCTATATGAACAGTTACTCACTATATAGATCAACTTCATAGGATTATATTTGTTTGCAGATGTTGGCAGCTGTCAGCGAATAGTTATCAGCTATTTAGAAACAAAAAAAGACTTTTTATCCATAACAGCAA
Source organism: Rhamphochromis sp. 'chilingali' (assembly GCF_963969265.1). Lineage (NCBI taxonomy): Eukaryota > Metazoa > Chordata > Actinopteri > Cichliformes > Cichlidae > Rhamphochromis > Rhamphochromis sp. 'chilingali'. Next base: position 33,751,061 of record NC_137947.1, read on the forward strand.
ATGAACTGTACAACAGAAAATACAATTTAATTTAAATTTAATTTAACTCCCACCGTAAGGGTGTGTTTTAACTGATGAAACTGTGTGGTACTCAGGCTCGGACGCCTGATTGCTGCCTTTGTCGCATAAGCTAACACCAGTACAGTAACCGTGCCTTTACAAAACTGAAAGACACAAAATAAAACAACATCAACAAAGCAACCCTATTAGTGACAGTACAGTTTGGTAATAGTCATATTTGTAGCTTTAACACGTTATTTATCAACAACTCACCAGCTCGGCTTCATCAGTCATAACAGCAATATCAATGAAAAGAAGATCCGGCAGGTAGGAACTATGGCTGTTAACACGTACCATCCCAGACTGACATAAATCACTCCGTCTTAAATACATTTGTCATTTAAAGCAAATATGGGTCTGGCTGATAACAACAAAATAAACTGACATGCTAGAAATATGGGAAAAACCACACACTCCCCTTCCCTCATCCACCTGCTGGCCTCTGTTGGAGCTCCGCCACCACCAAACCACTGAGTTATTTTTACACATCGGCCAGCATCGGGACAATCCACCACCTTTCATTGTTTATACCGTTACAAAAAAAAAATAAAAAAATCATCGGCCCATTAAAAATGGATGAAAAATGGCCGATGGCCAGTCCAGCTATGGTCGTGCCATCAGTTAACCGTTCGTGCCCAGGGTTGCCGACCCCTGACTTAAACGATTTGAACAGATTACCACAGTGCTCTCTCGCTGTGCGCCCACAGGTTCTTCTCTCCCTCCGCCTCTTGCTGATGATGAAGCCCCATGTCCTCTCCCGGGTCAGCAGGGAGGTGGCTTATGGCCTTCATGAGCTGCTGAAGACTAATGCAGCCAATATCCACTGTACAGATGACTGGTACACGCTCTTTTCACTGCTGGAGTGCATCGGAGCTGGAGTGAAACCTCCTGTCGCCTTCCAGCTTACCTCGGCCACAGCTGACACTGACACAGGTTCAGCTGAACAAGCGTCTAAGAGCAAATAGAAATACATAAAAACATCATGTTAGGAGTTTACATGAACATGTCTTTGTTGGCATTTACTGCAGGTGCCCAGTCAGACAGTGAGCTGTCGTCTCATCATCCCAGTGAAGTGAGCTTAGACCGAGGCTACACATCGGACTCGGAGGTCTACACTGAGCACAGCAAGACCAGGATCCCACGCTCGGCCACTGATGTGGATGTAGCCAGCAGTGGATGGCTCGTGGTTAGCACATACACTCACACTCACACCTGCTTCATGAGTAACAGTATGTTGCATATGACACTGAAACTGTAACAGTATCATATATAAAGCCAAGGACATGTTTCTTTTCCTGATTTTATTTGAAAGCTTAATTTATGGAAAGAACATGGGATGCTTGTTTTATTTCAGATGTTTCTTTACCCCCACACAGGTTGGGAAAGATGACTTTGAGATAAGTAAGACCCCCACAGTCGGGTCAAAGGCTCAGCTGAATCACCCACTGGTCAACCAGTACAGTCTGACACTGGGTCAGGACCTTGGCCAGCACGACACAAAGTCTCTCATCAAGTGTGTGGAGACGCTTTCTTTCATCGTTCGAGACGCCGCCCACGTCACGCCTGACAACTTTGAGCTGTGTGTCAGAGCGATACGAGTGTTTGTGGAGGCCAGCCTCAATGGAGGTGAGACACTAACGTCTGGTTGGTTTTATCAGAAGAACTATTAAACTTTGTTCACTTAGTACTAAACACACTGAGTTAAATATAGCAGGTCAGTACTGAACACATCACCAGTTTATTTCTAAAGGTGTGACTGGCATGAAAGTCTCACCAGATGTTGATAACAACACATTCAGTCCACTCATGCAAACACATCAAACCACAGATGTCCATAAATGAAGTTATGATTTAATATTGGAACACGTTCATGAGTCCTCTTCACACGCTGAGGTTAATTATGGAGCTCCACAGGGTTCAGTGCTAGGACCAATTCTGTTTATATTATTCATTAGAAGGCATAGCATACATTTACACTGCTATGCAGATGACACGCAGATCTATGAAGCCAGATAATATATTCACATTCCAGTTTCTCTCCAGTGTCCGTGGGAAAGTACCAAGAAATGATGAATGAAACATCCGTGCCTCACATGTGGTCAAAAGCTTAGAGCTGTGGATTCAAGCAGCAGAAATGAGCTGGTTTTAATTAGTGGTTTCATGGATGATATAAAACGGTGTAATTACTGTGTACTTTCCATCGCCACTTACTGAGACGAGGAGGTAAACTGCACTGCATCCACACGGCCACATCTCCAGCACACCCAAGCAGCAGCATGCTGGATGTGCACAGAGCTGCGAGGGCTCTCTTTTAGCTGCTTGTGGCTTTAATTGGTCCCATTATTATAGCATGTTTTAAACCCTTTAAGCAGGAAGGGCAAATGTTTCAAACAGCCATGCTTCTGGTAGATTTCAGATGAGATTAGATCGCCTCTCTGTTTCCTCATACTTGTCCAGGTTACCGCAACCACGACAAGAAGAAGAGCCACAAATATGACACCTCCAAGTCTCGGATGAGGAAGAAGGCAGGCGGCAGGGAGAAGGACAGCGGAGGCAGCGTGAGGCGAAGCAGCAGCAGGACCTTCAGCCAGCGCCCATCACGTTCCTACAGTGATGATGAGGAGGATGAGGGTGTCCCAGCCAGTTACCACACGGTGTCATTACAGGTTAGTCAGGACGTAAGTACAACAGCCCTCTTTACCCTTCCTTACCCTTCTAATGATGAGAACCCAGCTGTCCCAAAAGCATCTTGTTTTACCCACACATCTCTGATTCAGTTGAGCATTTTAATGCAGCACTGAGACTCCTCCCACTGACTGTAGTGTCAGCATGTTAGACGCCTGGTTTGGGTCACAGATGGAGTTTTATTCAATTCAATTCAATTTCTTTATTGTCCCACAAGGGCAAATTAGTTTAGCAGCAGGAGGATAAAAATAAACAGAACAATACTATAAAATAATAATAACAGTAATAATGATAGAAAGTTCAAGGACAATTATTTGCCATTAAGGAGACAAGACGCAGTAGGGATAAAAGAGACCTGGAGTCTTTTAGTCCTCCTCGGAGGTGCCCTAAAACGGCGGCCGGAAGGCAACAACTCAAACTCACTGTGAAGTGGGTGGTTCACACAATTAATAATAGAATGAGCCTTTCTAAGCACATTTCTATTGTAAATGGCCAAAAGTCCATCTTGCCAGCACCCTGAAATTTTGCTAGCAGTTTTTACCAGAAGTCCCAACCGATTCTTGTTCTTCACCGTCAGGTTACCAAACCAGGCAGCGATACAAAAAGACATCACAGATTCGATAAAGCTTCTATAAAACAAGGACAACATCTCAGATGAGACATTAAAAGATCTCATTTTCCTTAAAAAGAACAGTCTTTGAACTTTTTTAGTAGTGGCATCAGCATGAGATTCAAAACACAGTTTATGGTCAAGTACCACACCTAGATATTTATAACTCTCAACAGTCCCAATATCGGCAGTTTCAATGATAGTAGGTGATGAGCTATAAGAGGACTTCCTAAAATCAATAATCACGACTTTAGTTTTAGGTGCAGCTTATAATGTGTTGCATCAGGACTCTTACAGCTGTAAATCCACGTCAGCTGTAAATGTAGCATCACACTCTTCCTGACAGAGTCCCATTTGTTCTGTTTCTGATGTGGTGATGGGTCACAACACTGGGTTGAAGGATGTTACCTGTTTATGCTCATTGTTACTGTCAGTGTTCACCAGAGTTTCCAGCTAATTTCAAAGACCATTTCACTTGTGTTCTCGGCACAGTCACAGACTTATTGTAAGTGTAAGTAGGTGGAACATGCTGTGTTTAGAGTGTTTACACGTTAAACAGAGAGTTGAGAGCTGTTTCAGTGCCTGATCTCATCCTTCAGTGCAGATCAGAGCGGTGGAGCTTTTAAGTCAGCATGTTCAGAGTTGGATGGACGTTTGAACATTTTTGTGTTGTTGGTCTGGATTTAACATCCAATTAATGTATTACACACACACACAGGAAGTAAACATTACAAACCAAAGTGCAGTTTGTGTCGTGGATGTAGATGTCAGTGCTTTGACCCGTCTCCGTCTTTTCTTCCTACACAAAACCATCTTCACTGCTTCCTGTACCTGCTACTATGGCTGTTAAACTAACATGGCTTAAAATTCTTCTCTTATTTTAAAGAGCCTTGTTTTGTACCCAGTGGGAGATTGTAACTACAATACTTACGTACAAATTTGAGTTTATTTTGTTTCATTCAAGTCGTTTCTTTGTATAATGACACTCCACCTCCTCTCGGACAAACATGGTGTTTTCCTTGATCACATTTACTGATGTCATTGCCAACTAATGACACATAAAGAGCAGCTTGTGAAGAACTTCGTAAATGTAACTTCATCTACGATGAAATTAGATGAAAGACAAACATTTAAACCACTTTGTTGTGTTCACCAGTAGTTTTGAAATATTTTCCTGTGAATTCCTGGAAAAAATAGTCAGCGTATTAGTTCATGATGAAATTAATTATTAGCTAAAGTTCTGTATAAACTGGTTTATTGACCAAATAAACTATTAACAAGAAGAGCAATGCTTTTATATTAAAGCATAAATATGAATAATCTCCCTATTATTCACTGTGGAATTGCAGGACTTCATAATATAATGTCTGTATAACATATAGCATAGTCTCTTGTTATGTGATTGATCAAACTGTTTACTGTCACAGACACCATTACTGCATCCTTGCTGCTAGTAGAAACTGAGTAAACATCTAAATAGTCTGTACATGGTTTTATTCGTCAAGTTTGAACTGCAGACATAAAGCTGGACATCTCCTTATTATTAATGCTGGTTTTTGTGTGGGGGGGGGGTGCAGCTCTTAGATCTGATGCACACCTTGCACACCCGGGCTGCCAGCATCTACAACTCCTGGGCAGAGGAGCAGTGCCATCTGGAGGCCTCCAGCAGGAAGATTGAGGCTGATTCTCAGACTTTGTGGACCAGCTGCTGGTGCCCCCTGCTGCAAGGTAGGAAACTATTCTGTGCTCTCTGACTGTCGTGCACACATTCACAGTGTGTGTGTAAATATGGCTTGTAGTAAAAAGCCTGGTTGGAGCTGAAAACTAGAGGTTTCCAAAGTCTTCTTGGCAGTTAAATTAACAATGTCACGGTCCGTGGAGATAGACCGTGTGGGAATGTGTGTGTTGGACCCAGACGCGAACACAAGCGAAGATGCAGGAGTGGATTAAACAAAAGCGAGCCTTTTATTATGGCTGATAACAGAACAAACCAGAGCGAGGGCAGTATAAGGGTAATAGTTCAAACAGAAACCTAAACTGGACATAAGCTAAGAAAAAGCTATGGCTGGAGATACGGAACACAGGGGGTGGTAACACAGACGACGCGACACAGACTACATGAAACACAGAGACTAAATACACAAGAGGGATGATCAGGGGAAGTGGCCACACATGGGAACACAGCTGACACAGATAAACATAACAAGACATGGCAGGAGTAAACAACACTGACGGGAGACTGTCAAAGTAAAACAGGAAGTACACAGGTGCAAACAGGAGGAGAGAGAGAGCACGGGCATAGTGGGCTGGGGAAACATGGAATGAAACAAGGAGGGGAGATGAGGGCTCACAGATACATAGAGGGGCACACAGGGGATAAAAGTCACAAGGGGAAGTCAAATAAGGAACACCACAACAGGACAACTTAGGAAACATGGCCTAAATAAGGAACGAAATACAAAAATACAAGAAACTAAGAATACTGGGCCCACATGGCCCAGGACCATGACAACAAAGGGATTTTGGTAATAAAGATCAGCATTTAGGAAATTCAGAAGTCTTATTTAACGTTTTAAAAATTTGAAATTTATCAATTGCGCAAAATGTCTTAACTCAAAACTTGAAAATGTATTTATTTAAATGTGTCTTGTGAAGAATTGTGAGCAGACTTTGTTTTCCCTCATGGAAAACTAGTCCCTGTTCAGATACTCAGGGAATTCTTAGCAGGATCACTGACGTGCTCCATCCTGGAGCTGAGATAGTCCTCGATAATCTGGTTTGACTTCAGCTGAAGCTCAGTCTCATAGGTTGGTGGTGGATATTCCTGAATCTTGATCTTAGGTGTTGTGTTGTGTATACTACAACATGTCTGAAGTACTTGGTGTATTTTTTGTCATAGAATAAACTTTTTTTTGTTTCTGTTCTTAATGTAGACCAAATGCACAGTCTTGTATATTGTCTTACAACATGTCTTTTTACAAGAATTTGAATTTCTGGTAGATCTGTGTTGTTATAAAGGATCTCAGACCACGCTTGCTCTTTCAGTGTATGTGTGTTACTGTTTCTAGTACAAGGTTGAGAAGTCTTTTTCTTTTTTAGGTGCCATTTTCTTTTTTCCACACTTTTAGTTTTCTCTCAGATGTCAGTTCTGCTTCAGCTCTGTAATGCAGTTTATGTTCATATCAGTGTCTTCGTCACAGCTCCACTCAATGTCACTCCCACAGGGATTGCTTGGTTGTGCTGTGATGCCAGGCGACCGGTTCGCATGCAGGCCCTCACCTACCTCCAGAGGGCACTGCTTGTTCATGATCTGCAGACACTTGATGCAATTGAATGGGAGTCCTGTTTCAACAAGGTAAATGCTGAATGTCTGCGTTATTTCAGGACTGTGAAGACACCTTTGTTCACTCGTTTTTCATTCGTGTTTCTTTGTTGGCTGTCAGGTGCTTTTCCCCCTGCTGACTAAGCTGCTTGACAACATTAGCCCAGCAGATGTTGGTGGTATGGAGGAGACCAGAATGAGAGCCTGCACGCTGTTGTCAAAGGTTGAAAGCATCACATATTGCACTGCACACAACCACAGTTACACAAGTTAAACCAACATTCCAACCTGCGTCAGATCTATGTCGTAACTGGAACCCCATTTTAACCCTATGCTGACGTGAACCTGAGAAATATTAACTACATGTCGGGTAAACTACATGCATACCACAACAATTTGAATGGCATGGAAGGTTGCAGTGTGATACATTTTAGGTGATACATTTCCTGCAGAAGTTTAAATCAAGCTTAATATTGTTTAAGTTCCCACCAAAACAGCCCTGACCTAGATATATATGACAGAGATGGATATAGTGCCTAGAATGTTTCCTGTGGTATCTGGCACTGAAACATAAGCAATTGATCAGTCGAGTTCTGTGGGCATGCAGGGCACACGGGGCATGCAGGGCAGAGGGGACATGCAGGGCACATGCAGGGCAGAGGGGACATGCAGGGCACATGCAGGGCAGAGGGGACATGCAGGGCACATGCAGGGCACATGCAGGGCACATGCAGGGCAGAGGGTACATGCAGGGCACATGCAGGGCACATGCAGGGCACATGCAGGCCACATGCAGGCCACATGCAGGGCATGAGGGGACATGCAGGGCACACGGGACATGCAGGGCACATGCAGGGCATACAGGGCACACAGGACATGCAGGGCACACATGACATGCAGGGCAGCTCCCCTGATTTGGCCTGTTCTTGTGAAGATACAGTTCACATAAACACTGCCTGTAGCAGTTTCCAGGTGGTGCCACGTGTCAAAGTTAAGGCTCACCACATGGGTTGCTCAGAAGAACATTACATTCCAACAAGATCCTGAATTGTATTCCCTTCACCTGTCAGTGCCTTTAATGTTGTGGCTAATCAATGTTAATAAAAGTCGCTCTGTCATTGGTTCATTTTGTCTACATCTCTTTGCCGTAGTTTGAGTTTAGGTGGTCAAACAGAACATTTTCTTCTGACGTGTGATTGTCTTCTAGGTTTTCCTACAGCACCTCTCTCCTCTGCTGTCCCTGCCTACCTTTGCTGCCCTCTGGCTCACCATTTTGGACTTCATGGATAAGTACATGCATGCTGGATCAAGTGACTTGTTGGTAAGGAGAATATAATTCTTATGTCCACATTACCAAAATACCATGGTAGTTATGACTGTCACTATGAGAGAAAGGTGTGTGTAGACTGTGTTGCCTGTGTGTGTTCGTGTAGTTGGAAGCCATCCCTGAGTCTTTGAAGAACATGCTGCTGGTTATGGACACAGCAGGCATCTTCCACAGTGCTGACTCTAGGACAGGATACTCTGACCTGTGGGAAATAACTTGGGAAAGAATTGTCTGTTTCCTGCCTTTATTGAGGGAGGAGCTCTTCAAACAGACTATCATACCAGGTGTGACACACTGACATGACAACCTGTAAATTTGAGCTTGTACCGTCACCAGTTTTACCCCGTTGTATCATCTTTCATTTTAGATGCAGTACCCAATCCTCAAGCAGAGTCGGTGCAGCTGACAACCCCAGCAGGCCGGCCCCCATCGCCTCAGGTGTCTCCACCTCCCATGCAAACACCCGCCCAAGCCCCAGTAAACTCTACAGTGGCTCAAAGCTCCAGCAGGCCGGCCTCACCACTGGAGCCTCCACCAGCCAGTGCCAACGGTAAATGTCTGAAACTTTCCTCTATTATAGCACAGTATGATCTCCGTCAGGGTACAAATACATGTAGGATATTCATTTGTTTTAACGGCAGATGGATAAAATGGCAAAACTTTTAAATGGTCTAAATGACCGTCTGTGTGTAAGTTGAAACCTGATGTTAGAAAACCCAGGGGGCCGAATGGCTCAGCCACTGTTCAGCTGAGGTCATGGTCATGAGTGGCCTACCACTAACTGTGGAATATTTAGCAGTGAGGAAACTACTGGATGGCTGGACTCGTTGCACGAATAGCATCCTATCACCCATTCTTACACACATGGTTGTAAAAGCAGTCTGGATGGAAACAATGTGGCATGTTACACACCGTCAGTGTTAATAGTAGTGTGTGAAACCTGAGGGGAATCCTTGCTGCTTCTGCAGGTGGGTAATTAGCAGCCAGGTGCTGGTAATTAGTTGCACTTTGATTAACTGACCATCTCGTATCCAAGTAGTCAGAAATGTTGCAGTCTGCAGGTCTGCAGTATTCATGCTTGTGGTAACCCAATGCCAAGTATATATGAGTCTTAAAGAAGTAGTTGTTACGGCCCATCACAGATTCATGGGCCATATTAAGTCATTTCCATCAGAAACATTCAGGACTGTTGTCAGTTTTTGTAACTGTGGATCAGCACATTCATCCCGAGGTCAGAGCATGCATGCTCAAAAGACTGCAAGGAAAACAGCAAACTGCTCCAAGTGAGACTGTGTAGGCCTCATGTTCAGGCATATCACACTGATAACTGATGTAGAGCAGAGACTGAATCACTGTGTTCTCTCGTTTCGTGTTCCAGGATCAGGCCGATCATCTCCGGCCCCCCCCTTGATTCCTCCCATGCCAGTGCCATTAACAACCTCTCCTGTCCAGGGTCCTTCACCTTTAGGCCAGTCCCCCCTCATTCTGCAGCCCCTTGCTTCTCCTCTGCAGGTGGGAGTCCCACCCATGTCCCTGCCAATCATTCTTAATCCCGCCCTCATAGAGGCCACATCCCCTGTACCACTGCTTCCTGCTCCCAGATCGACAACTCCTTCCGACGAGGTCCAGTAAAGTCCAGCTGCCCCCCAGCCATGCTGTTCTCTCCTTAACAACTGGAAGAGCTGCAGCTTAAGATGGGACATGGAGTAGTACCGCATTTAAAGGAGAAATCCTCCAGAATGGAAACCTGGTGACACCGATAAAAACTCAGCACTGATGTTATTGTAGGAAAAACCCAACAGGTTAAGGTTGGTTTAGAAGCCACGCGCAGTCTTTGAGAGGTTAGTGCGACCCACTGAGAGCAATTTACTGATTCCACAATTTTCAGCAGTGTTCACCGTGCATATATATTTAAGTCAGGCAGTAATTTTAAACCCACAGATCGAACTTATCCCCATTGATTTATATTTGTGTTTTTTACTGTTGTAAGTCTGTAAACGGATGAACAACACAGCGTGTTAGTTGTTCTCTTTGAACTCGGTGGGTGATGGGTTCAGAAAGCTGACTTTGATTACTATTTATTGTTTTTAAAATAAATAGTACAGATGTGTTAAGGACTGTTTCTAAGAGGTTTGTAGTGCCAATGATGATCGTCTGCTTGAGTCGTGATGCACACAGTGGCTGTCCAGGGGTCAGACTGTGCCTCACTGCTTTGTTTTAACAGTTTTTACATAAGAATGGAGCCGTACAGACGAAAACACACTGCACATCCTGTATATTTGACACACACACTGCTTATTCAGTGCCAGACTGTGTCGTTTGGCTCTGGATATCAGCAAACAGAGCTCCGTCTTGTAAATAGCTTCTGAGTGAAGTGTTTTCATTGCCCCACCTCGTCGTCAGGATTAGCTTCATGTTGGGAGTGATGAAAACATTTCATCTAGACTGAGCACTGTTGTGTTTTTACATCAGAAACACCTGCAGGAGTCCTCTCTTCGCCCCAGGCTGAACTCATAGCTTTGCTCATATATGTCTATGCTTCACAACAACCTAAAGATAAGAAGGACAGTGAGTTGTGAGGATTATATGATCTGCATGTTTTAAGATTCCCAGAGCCTTGGCTACAGTCTGATGTTGCAGAAGGCATGACAACATCAGCATGTGTAAAATGGCCAAGTTCGATTCATCGTTTTGCCCCAAGCTTGCATCTCATAACCTTCAACAAGCAGCAAATGGAGGCGTAAACATTCCAGTGTCAGTCTGTAGTGAGCACGCTCTGCACAGGAACTGCTCTGGTACAGGAGCTCGCCACGCCGTCACGTCACCTTCTCCTGACTTGCATCTTTGATTTGACAGACTCGTACGAAACATCTGAAGTTTGCAGCATCGTGCCAGAGAGGAATCACACATGTAGACCGGTGGTTTTCTTGTTGTTCTCCTTTATTTATCCAGGTAAAAGGCTCACTGAGATTACAGTCTCTTTTCCAGAGAGAGGTTGCCAACAGAAGTTAAAACATTTCCACAACACGTCCTCAGTTTGAGTCAGCTGCTCCTCTTTGCTTCCATACATGTGCTGGCTCATTGGTTAAATGACCATCTGATGTCAAATTGACTGGAAACCATTCACAGCAGTCCTGGGCTTCTCTCACGGATGTTTTGTGTTATTTATTGAAAGTGGACTGAGCTGCTGCAGTACGATGGCATAGATGCAGTGTATGTGTGTCAGTCAGGTAACACTACGGCCTTATAGAGCCACCAACATGTAAGCTGAGTGTTTATTTGTTGGATGGCATCGTAGATTTATCAGAAGCTGATTGTGACTTGAACAGGAAATTCCGTGAATATAATGTCTAATGTATATAAATGAAAGGTAATGTACTTTTTACTATGTAATAAATATGTTGTAAGAAAGTGCTCCTCCTGGTGTCTGCTTATGTTTTAATTCTGAAAGAACACGGAAAAATACTCTTAATGAAGGGATTAAGCAAAAGCAACAACACATTCGATATCACTACATCGATCACTACTGCCGTCTTCTTCTGTTTGTCTGCCACCACTATGTCCGGTTGGTTATCCACCACCATTTTGTCCGTCTGTATCTGGAAGTCCCACAGGATCTTAGCTCGGTCATTCTCCACCACCCTTGGGGGCGTCTCCCAGTTTGACCTCAGGACTTCCAGGTTATACTGGGCACAGATGTTCCTGTACACTATGCCGGTCACTTGGTTATGGCGTTCCATGTATGCCCTGCTTTCTAGCATCTTGCACCCTGCTGTTATGTGCTGGATTGTCTCAGGGGCATCTTTACACAGCCTGCACCTGGGGACTTACCTGGTGTGGTGTGTCTCACATTTTTGATATGTTGCAATACAACTGGGATAACTAACATATAACATTGTGTGTGTAGTAGGGCTGCCACAAATGATTACTTTGATAGTCGACTAGTCACCGATTATTTTTGCAATTAGTCGACTAATCAGATCATCATCCATTGGACATAAAACGTACAGCTTATTGCACCAGCAGCATCTGCTCTCATATAACTATCATTAGCTTACAGCTTTAAGTGTTTAAGGTGCTAACTAAAAATAAAGACGAGATGATAGTTTAATGAAATTTTCAGATTGTTTCGGTGAAGTTTAATAAACTCCTTGCTATCTAAAATATAACAGGACACCGGAGTAAATTCTCGAGCATCTCACACTTCTGATAATCAGCTGTCTGCTTGATGTTTATTCAGCTGTGTAAAAACTATAACTTTAATCTCAGCCAAACCGATTTACTCAGGAACAAATAAAACACTGAAAAAAGCCAAACAATAACATTTTAAGTTATCTAAGTGACTTATATATCATGTTTAACCTGAGTAGCGAAAGACGTCGGTGGGTTTGAAAACGATTTGCCGGGAGTCCGGTGTTCTCACGGCTCTAGCGAGCCTAGCCCCCGGCTAGCTATCGAGCTAGTGGGTAACAGACGTCTCCGAAAACGTCGGAGCGCTTTTGCAAACATGTGATGTCTTGATAAACTGAGCAGATATTTGAGGTTTACACAGCTACATTCTCGCCTGAAAATATGTTAAACGTTTATTTTGTGACCCAAAAAGAATAATAAGAGTAACATTAAAACTAACTAGCTGCTGCCATTGTTGGAAACTGAGCTGGGCGCTATGAATTCTGGGGCTGCGTCTCAATTCAGGGTCTGCACGCTTGAAGTACGCGCACTGTCACTACCCGATCCGTACCGGAAACCCGATCGGTACCCCGCATGCGCAAATCTTACGTCACTTCCTCTCTTTGCCAACTTTGCGACATTCAATATATTTGAATGATACCGTTAGCGCCCAGTTAGCTCCTAGCATTTCTCAACAGCTCTGCCTCCTTTTCGACTGCCCGGGACATTTAAACAATGGATAATCCGTATACAAAGAAATTCATGCTTTTCTCCTCAACAGAGAGCGTCCCCCGATTGAGCAACAGCGCCGTAAAATAAGAAGAATGGCGCCGAATTACAGAGTTAATAATGCAGACTTTGTAATATCTCACGTGTAGATTCATCAGCCAGATGAAGTGTTTACTGACAATTGACAGTGATAGCGCACATCATTATCACTATTCCAACAATCCTCTCCTCACAGACAAGCATAAACACACTCGACTATCGCTAAATCAAATTTAACACACGTTTGTAATGACGCTAATTCAGTGTATAATAGGGTTCATTCGCGTGGTCAGCAGGTGGCGGTATCCTCGTACACTGGGGAGTAAACTGCCATTAAACGAACAGAAGAAGAAGAAAACCCCTGCACATGTGCGGTACGGATCGGGTAGACCCGATTTGTACGGTCAGACTTTACACATGCGCAGTAAGGATCGGAGAGTCCTGATCCGTAACTTTCTTTTTATTTTTCGTTTTTGTCTACATTGTACTGAAATGCTTCATTATTGCAAACATTTTAAGATATACTTGTTATTCTTAACATCTTAACAGATACTCTGACCCATAACTATCGTAAAACGCTACGACCGGAAGTAGAAACCTTTCGCGCATGCGGGGTACTGATCGGGTTTCCGGTACGGATCGGGTAGTGACACGCACTACGCGTACTACGTACGGTGCGTAGGGTTAGGGTTAGTTCGCGAAGTACGAGAAGTGCGGAAGTGAGAGGCTTGTGAAATGGGACGGTATACGCTTCGTCGCGCTGTTCAGGTTGCCTAGCAACCATGATACTAACCGCGATACACGTTACATACAGCTTTGTTTGACAGAAATGAAGCATTTTTGTTCATTCATTTTTGTCATGACATCACTTTGATTAGTTGAGTATCTGAGGCTGAGACCACGGGACTGTAAAACATGATTGTTGGGCTTCATTTCTGTGCTGAACAGTCATTTAAGATTAGTTAGTAAATAACAATTAGTTAATGTTGTTCATGAGACTAAAGTCATCTCACTGTGGTAATGTAAATATAATATGGCCAATATTATAGTATTGTCAGATTATGATCTATAGATCTATCTATAAAATCACTGACTTTCAGCTTGTTGTGTTTGTGGATATATGACTGACTGTAATTATTAAACATTCGCACATAAATAAGTGACGTCATATTCAGTACTTTTGACAGTTCACTCTTCGGCCGCTCCCTTCTGCCGTAATTTGCATCAAAATTATCCACACCCACCGCCGCGCTATGAATTATGGGATCTATGGTAGAGGTCTGCATTCCCGCGGCTGTCCCGCGGGAGCCGCGGGACCCGACCAGATTTCTTGCGGCGCGGGAATAAATTTCCAAATAAAATGCGGTAGCGGTCGGTAACTCTGGTGTAATTTGAACGGGAGCGGGCGGTCTGAAAATATAGCGTGCCCGACATTTTTTCGGAACAGCATATCTGTGATTTCCTCATTCTAATTGAGCACTGGTACAGCCAGTGCTCACGCCTGTTACATGCACTGAGCGCATGGATCAGTGCTTTTTGCACGTGCATTTTACTTGCACAGTCTGTGACTCTGTGCGCGCATCACCTGCATCAGAGCGCGCTTTACCAACATGGCAGAGCAAACTGAAGATGCAATTTCCTTGAAGGACGTTCAGCTGGGATTAGACAACGGTCAGTTTACTTTAAGGAAACCCACATCAGGCAAGTCTGATGTATGGGAGTCTTTTTCATGCGTCATAGACGCAAATGGAAAAAAATTACCCTTTGTACAATGCGATAAATGCCTCAAAGTTTTACCCTTTTGCAGTCACAAGACTGGAACCTCAGGTTTAAGGCGGCACTCATGTCCCATCACAAAGGGGCAAACAAAACTGGCATTTACTAAATCTTTGCTGGTGCCAGAGAAGTTTAAAAAAGAAACCAGAGACAAATGTGTTCAGTTTGTTTGCCAAGACATTCGACCGTATGATACCATCTCTGGAAAAGGCTTCACACAGCTGGCCCAACATTTGGTCGACACAGCAGCAAGAATAGGAAAATTCGATGTCTGTGAGATACTACCACACCCCACAACGGTGTCAAGAAATGTTGAAATGAGGGCTCAGAGTCTACGTAAACATGTTGTGGAGGAAATCACTGCAACAATATCGAAGTTTGGATGCGCTGTTACAGCAGACATATGGACAGAAACATATCGAAAAACGTCCTTTTTGTCTGCAACCATCCATTACGTTAATGAGCAATCTGAGCTACATTCAAGAGTGCTTTTTGCTGCCCCTTTTGACCCAAGCACCTCAAAGACAGGTGAAAACATTCGAAGGCACCTGCTGCAGAATCTCAGAGTGTTTGGCATTGATGCGACAGACATGGGCAAAAAGATTATTTTTGTCACAGATCGTGGAGCCAACATGATCAGTGCCTTACGAGAATACACGAGGCTAAACTGCACAGCGCACATACTAAACGTGACTCTCTCCAGTGCGTTTGGTACTGCCATAATCGAAAAGTCTCCAGAGATCGCTAGCCTTCTGACTGATGTTAAAAAGTTGGTTACATATTTCAAACACTCAGGACAGCAGGGCAAGCTTAAAAAGTCACTGAAACAATCCATAGAGACACGATGGAACTCTAACTTTGACATGTTAAATTCTGTCTTGGAACAGTACGAAGACATTGCATCTGTGCTGACTGAGAGCAATAATTATGACAAGATCGGACGCATTAGCATCAGTACTCTTAAGTTACTAGTATCATTCCTAAAACCCTTCAAAGAGGCAACTGACGACTTGGAAACTGATAACACAGCTCCCAGTGCCTCACTTGTTCTTCCGTGGTCTGTGCGATTAATTGAGCACTGTACATCAGCCACAAAAGACCCTCTGCTCTCTGAAATTGCAACCGTCTGTGTAACACGGCTGAAAGAATTACTGTCAGCAGACAGCACTTCATCCCATTCTGTTCACATGCTTTATAAAATAGCAACCTTTCTGACACCAAATCTGCGAGGTCTGAGAATGTTAGATGAAAGAGGGCGACAGAATGTGATACAGGGAGTCAAGGAGATGATCGAAGATTTAAAGTTTGATCATGCACATGAGGATGTTGAACCAACACCTGCCAAAAGGCCTACTGTTCTTCATAAATTTTCAGATTGGGAGGAAGAGGAAGAATCATGTGGATCAAAATCACTAGATGTTCAGATTCAGGAGTACAGGACCATGAAACTTGAATTATCAAGTCAACAAAACATTTTGCAGTGGTGGAATTCCAACAGTTCCCAGTTCCCTGCCCTGAGCAACCTTGCAAGATTTGTCCTCTGCATCCCAGCAACGAGTGCACCTTCCGAGAGAGCATTCAGCCTTTGTGGTCGGATTTTGGAGGAGAGACGTTCAGTACTGAAACCCTCATCAGTCAGTGACATTCTTTTCCTGCATGGAAATTTAAAATAATTTGGATTTTTTAAGTAAGTTTCGTTCATTTGATTAATAGTTTATAATTTTGAGATGTCGTTTATTGTTGTATTTATATATGCATATTTTCTTTTGTAGGAGAGACCTTGAATTCGACATTGGGACATTTTTTCGTTAAACTGATAGTTTAAACAACCATTTAATTTCGCAGTGGCCAACTATTTTGTTCTTTTGTTTACAATTTTAAGTGACTTTTTTTTTTTTCGCGACACTTTCCCTACTGTGTTGACAGAAAAATGTTACGTTTGTATTTTACATAAAAATAACAAGTAGGCCACAATGCTGTATTCGTTTTTATTTATTTTATTTTTGCAACACGTTTTCCATGTTAAAAGATAAATGTTGCATGTTGACAGATAAATGCATCTTGTTTAAGAAAAATAAATACAATCATTGCACAACCTGCAGTTTTATCTGTTATCTCTATTTTTTGGTGGTACCCCATTTAAATGTGAGATTTTGGAAACCAGATCTAAATTTAGCGGGAACGGTCGGGTCGGGTAGAAAATTATTCTAAGCGGGCAGCGGGTGAACAAAGACTGAATATACAGCGGGAGCGGTCGGGTGCGGTACAAAACCTTGCGGGAGCGGGACTAAAAAAAACATTCCCGCGCAGACCTCTAATCTATGGGACCACGAAGCGTGCACCGGACCACGCTTGATATTTGGGGAAATCAACGGCGCATTTGGAGTACACTTCGAATTGGGACAGCCGTCGTCGCGTGGCGGTGACGTAACCGCACTTAAAATGCGTACTTCAAGCGTGCAGACCCTCAATAAATGTAAAGTGTGTACCTTCTGTCAAGAGCAACCTGAAACAGTTTCTCATCTGCTTTGGTCATGTAAATTTACGTGTAAATTCTGGAAGGATTTCCACAAGTTTATTACTGACTTTGTTCTCCCTAATCTTCAACTATACTATAAGGATGTTATCTTTGGCTATTATAATTTTAAAGACAAGGACAATGATGCTTTCTTCTTTATAAATTTGGTTTTATTTTTGGCAAAATTTCATATACACAAAAGCAAAGTCCTCGGCAGAAAGCCTGAACTTCTTGTATTAAAAATGGAACTTGCACAATATATAAGGACAATCTCATCAAAAAAACACTAAGGCTCTCAAGACTGTTAACATCTGTAACCGATTGAAACTGCTAACTTGATTTTGGCTCTTGCAAACTTTTGTTTATTTATGTTCCCCTTAATTTATTTTTTGTACTCACTTTTGTCTCACTGTCCTTGTCACTCTTTCTGTTCTTCATTGTACTACCACAATGTCACCTTTTATGTGATCCCTGTTTTACTTGACTGTATGTCTAAAATGTGATAAAAAAAAATAAAAAAAAAGAAGAAGCGTGCAGACCCTGAATTGGGACACAGCCCCTGACATAGCTTCTTCTTCTTCTTCGGGGTTTAACGGCAGCTGGCATCCTTGTACATGCAGTGCTGCCATCTTCTGTTTCAGTCCGTTATTACACTCTTAAATCCTGCTACTTATTCCTGCGTCTTTCAGGATCTTACAAAGCTTCAAACGACGCGTCGACTATTAAATCAGTCGTCGATGATTTTGATAGTCGACGTAATCGTGATTAGTCGACCAATCGTGGCAGCCCTAGTGTGTATATACGTATATGTATGTGCAAAATAACTTTTTTGTCCCTTTTATCTTCATCCCTGATCGATCGCTGTGGCACCACAACATGTTTCATCTTAGCAGCTTCTCACAGTTGTCATTTGCGCTGAGCCCTGTACATTTTCCAGTATTCGTACTGGTGGTTACACCTGTGACCACAGCAGGTTTGACAGTTGGATGGACTACTCTGCACAACAAAATGAAATGATGCTAATTTATTTTTGAGTCAAACTGTTCAACTGAGGAAAAAAATACTACAGAGACAAAGACATATACAACCAATATTTGTTGTAACTGTAACAAACACAGAGTCTTTGCAGTGTGCACTAGTAACAAAATTTAAAGGTCATTCAAGAATGAAGCCAAAGCAACCCAGATCAGTTAGAAACAGAATTTCGGTAGAATCACAGATGAAGTTTTCTATCAAATGGCATTTCTAAAATCCAAAAAAGCCTCTTATATACACAGGGTGTACCGTGCCTCCAGCTGTGCTTTGTTCTACTTTAAAACAATATTGTGAAAAAGGAGAGGAGATGGTAAGAAGAGGTGCTGACACTGAGCAGACCTCTGGTGTAAAACGGTTTTATTTCATAGCAGAATGCCAACCACAGGTTTGAATTAGTAAACTAAATATATCAGAAAATACCGATGCTGCGAAAGAACTGTTACATTTGTACATGGATATAAAAACAGTGAAATGAGGAGCCAAGAGAGCAAACTCTACCCACTTAAATTATCTACTCTAGAAAGAATACGATCTTTGAAGGAACAGTGGAACAGAAATGGGAACAGCACTCCACACACAGATAGATTTCTTCTTTAACACATTCCACATGGAAAACCCTACTGTGGGACCACCTACCTATACCAACAGTGACAAACAACAGTTAAAAAATAGCCCCCAAACACACGCACACACACACGCACAAACCGGCAATCTTCATTTGGCCTCCAGCTTGGCCATTTCCTGAAGGTATATTCCGATGCTCTCGCTGTCAAACAGCACAAAGTAAATGTTTTTCAGAGAGGAGCTGGTGCAGGACACAAAGTGGTTGGAGATGGCCTTGAGGATGAGCTGAGCGGCTGTTTGCTTTGGGAATCCGTTCCTGTGGGAAACGGTTGGACAAATGAGACTGAGGAAGACAAACGACAAAGCTGTTTGTGATGAAGAGTAGCTGAACAAATGGCAGAGCTACGGCTAAAAATCTGTCTGCAAACGTGTTCGGTCTGCAGGCTGACGGTCACTTTGCTACACAGATCAGTGGAGCTGGACGTACACTGGACCAGGTGCAGATCCACACTGTTAGCTGAGGCCCTGGGTGAGTGTGTCCTCCCATTTATACACACAGAATACAAGCTGAGATCAGCAGATCTGCACTCAATCTTACTGTAACGGTCACGGCGAGGTCGACAGCTACATGCTCATTTACACTCATGTCTAACGCACAAAAGGCGTCGCGGTCGGGGACCAAAGAGACGCGTCTATGAGGCGACACACTGTGTGTGATGGAGCTCACCGTCCAGCAGGCAGCGAGGGGAAAGCCACAGACTTGAGCTTCTTCTCCTCTGCTGCTGAGAGGCAGTTCTTCACAGTCTTCTCGAGCTGGTCCTCACACTTCTCTGAGCCCCACTGTGGGATGTTACAGTGGATGATGAAGCGGGCTGCCATGCCACTGGCCTGGCTCACTGCCACTGCAGGATGAAAGCATGTTAGGGTGACCACCGTCGCCTCAGACAAAAACGTGTCTGCGCCCAGTCTAACAGCTGATCTCTGTGCACTCTATTTACTAGGCCCGGATTTGCATGTATCACGCTGTCTCATCAGCTACATCCTACTGTGGACATGGATGTGATTCAGTGGCTGTGACGACGCAGCTGCGTACCTGATGCTACCTCCAAAGGCCCTTGTGCTTTCCTCAGCTCCTTAACTCCTTCCAGGAACTCTCGACCTCCAGCTTTTTCCAGGGCGTTGCCTGGAAGACCAGCACAGCAGCCGCTCAGCATGAGGACGCATGAAAGAAACCAGACACGTTACATGAACCGGTGCTGCTTACCCACTCCATCTTTGAGGTCCAGCTCTGCATTGGTTGGGTTAATTATTCCCTCCACCTTGATTGTTCCAATTTTACTCATTTCACTTTCTGTTAATGAAAGCTGTGGATTCACAAAGACAGAGTGACAAACAGCTTTGAGCAGTAACACAACGCGGTGACTTTCAGCTGGGCTTTTAACGCGGCTTACTTTCTGTCCGAGAAAGAGACTCTTTGCTGACAGGATGGTGAATCCATCACCGGGACCGTCTTCCACTGTGGAGTTTGATACAGCCTCTTTGTCATTGTCTGTGCTCTTTGCCAGATGGAGAGAAAAACGTTCACTTCAATCAGCATTTAAGTTACCAAATGATAATGACTCTGGTTCTTTCTCGAGTGCATTAAACCAGCTCTGGTTTGTCTCTTCTCTGATTGAACAAATCAAACACAAATGTACAGAACACACGGCTGTTAACAGAAGAAGGGTTAGAGACTCATCGCCATCATCACAGATGGCTTTGCTGGGCACACTGACCTTTGGCTTGCGCCCTCGTTTGCCTTTAACCTTTTTGAAGGTTTTGGTGGGCTTCTTGCTCTTCAAGCGTTCCTCCTGCTTGTCCGTGACAGACGCCTGGCTGTCCACTTTCACTCGGCCTCCCCTCTTCTTGGAGAGCAGCTCTGGGTGGATACGAGGTAGAACCCCTCCGTTTGATATGGTCACTCCTCGCAGAAGCTGATGGAAGAAGCATTTTGATAAATGAACTCATGTCTGTGAAGAAACGTTGTCTGTGCACACACGTGACCATGTGGTGACCTCCGTCTTTGTTTGAGGATGATACAAAAATCGCTCCACAGCCGACAGGTGAATGCTGTTTACCACACTGTAGTGACGGCTGCACTGTGAGACAGATTCATGTATATAGAGGTTTTTTTAATATGCGTGTGCCCATGGTGACAAAAAGGTTCATCATCATCATTTAAATGCAATTATCATGAACATTACCCTCCAAACAGACAGCTGAGAAGAAGAACTGATGTCAAATAAGATATAAAAAGATGTTCACTTGTTAGTAAAATATGAGAAGCTCATATAAGTCAGTGTGGAGCATTGTGCACGCTCGGTCTGAGCAGCCGGAGGCTTTCCAGGCCGATGCTGTAATCTCCCCGTGTCCCAGGTCAGCCCTGGGGCAGCGTGGCCCGAACACCTCGCCCAGGCTGTGACCCCCTCTGCTGAGGAGCAGGAGCCCCTCTCCAACGAGGTCGGCCGCCTTTTGAAGGAAGCCACATTCAAACTAACAACTAAAAGGTTGGCCTGGATCAACAACTGCAGCGCCATCTGGTGGCAAATAGCTACATAACATTCAGGACACAATTTAGCAGCATCATCCTCAGCCTGTGAAGGAGGATGTTGTGCAGCTCCAGACTGAGAGCGGCTGATGCTTATTTCACATCTTATTCAGAATAATTAGATTCACTGTAGTCTGTGGGAGCTGCGATTGGTCGGGCTGCCGGGGACAAATGATGATTTCACTCACCGACGTCCAAATCAAGCCGTAACCTTCATGCAGCGTGTTTTCTGTCCAACTACTACAGCAGACCGAGAAAAATCCACACAGACACACGAAAAACCCCGAGATCCCACGACCGGTGTGCTGAGAGACGGCACCTGAGAGACAGGTGACGAACCAGCTGGTCAAAGCTCTGAATGGCTCATTTATTTGGCTCCTTACCGATTTCTTATTCTTTAGCATTTACGTCACACTTCAACGTTTCTGATCATCAAACTAATTTTAATGTTAACATAGCAATCCAAACCTACCAGCTATGTGGAAAATGAACTGGAGTCCTGCAATATCTGAACTCAGATACATCATAGCAACAGTGAAACATGAGCTGTGTCCCAAAACGTCGGCTGCTTCCTCCTGAGGCCGCATTTGTAGACTGATTACGTCACAGCGACTGTCCCAATTCATAGACAAATGCGTCCTCCATTTCCCCAGGTTTGAAGGATGGGTCGGGTGTGTCCTTCGTGGCCCAACCTATCCCAGAATTCATAGCGCGGCCTAGCCAATTCCAGTTTTCAACAATGGCGGCCACTACCTAAGTTTTAATATTACTCTTATTAATCTTTCTGGGTCACAAAATAAACCTTTAAGATATTTTCAGGCGAGAATGTAGCTGAGTAAACTTCAAATATCTGCTGTTTATCAAGACATCGCATATTTGCAAAAGTGCTCCGACGTTTTCGGAGACGTCTGTTACCCACCAGCTCGATAGCGAGCCGGCGGGTTCAATGGTCACTGAGCCGGCGAGAGCAGCGGACTCCCGCTTCATCGTTTTCAGACCCACCGCGCTCTTTCGCTACTCAGGTTAAACATGATATACGTCACTCGGATAACTAAAAAATGTTATTGTTTGGCTTTTTTCAGTGTTTGATTTGTTCGTGAGTAAATCGGTTTGGCTGAGATTAAAGTCATTAGATTATATTAAATAAAACTTCATTAATCCATCGGGTGGGTTCCTCTGGGGTTTTCACACAGCTAAACGTCAAACAGAAAAATGATTGGTAAAGTAAATCCGTCAGGCATCTTTCTTGGCCTTTAGTCAATAATTCTGATGGCAAAAGAACCAACAGGTGAGACAAAAAAAACAAACAAAAACTGATTAAACAGACGTGTGAGACGGTCGAGAATTTACAGCAGTGTCCTGTTACATTTCAGACAGCAAGGAGCAGACGGCCGAGTTTATTAAACTCCACCGAGACAGCGCTGACGCAAACCTGACCGTCCCATTTCACGGTCGCCGTAAGTTTATGGCCTGAAGTTCAAGCATGCGCAGCAGCAAGTAAACCTCTACAAAGACAACAAACGAAATGATGTGAAAGGCCAGACTGAAACCAGACTGAGGCACGACCGTCAACAGGCTTCATACTCTGAACCGTCCAGTGGGGCTGAACGACCTCAGCTGCTGTGGCCAAAGGTGGCAAAACCAGTTCAAATGTTAAGGTGACTTTTTCCACACAGGCCAGCTGGGTGTGGATAGCTCATCATTACAAACTGAAGTTTGTATTTAGACGGGTCATCTTTTTCTAATATTAACATTTGTTTTAAACATTTACGTGCAACTCAACCAACCAGGAGTTGGTTACATCAGCAAGTATTTACGCTTCTCCTTGTTTGTCTTCTTATGAGCAGTCCTGAAAACATGCATCAATGTTTAAACAACCTTTAAGGTCAAACCTTCAATAAACTTTGGCGAAAGGTGTAAAACACGCTGGCCAGTTTGATGTGTTAGCATACACGTATGTGTCACGTATGTGTCACGTATAGAGCACTGTGTTACCTGGTTCAGCTCCTCGTCATTGGCCACAGCCAGCTTGATATGCCTCGGAGTTATTCGGCCTTTCTTGTTGTCCCGTGCTGCGTTTCCTGCCAACTCCAAAATCTCAGCTTACAAGAGAAGAAACACATGGTGCACACTCATTAGGCAGCATTTAAACATGTTTACTGTATTTTCCTTCACTCAGCATGTAACAGATTGTACTGGTGTGAAACTACACGGCTGCAGCAGTGAGTCTGTGTCTAACACTGACTGATTAAACTCCTTCATTTTGTTCCTATATGCTAAAAACAGCATATTCATAGCCAATAACCGGTCAAATGAGCTGTCAGCAGCATTTGTGGATCTATAACACTTTATAAACTATATATTCTTCATGACAATAACCTCCAGTTTACTGGAGGTTATATATATATATATATAATATATATATAATATATATATATATAATATATATAATATATATATATATAATATATATAATATATATATATAATATATATATATAATATATATATATAATATATATATATATATATTATATATAATATATATATATAATATATATATATAATATATATATATAATATATATATATATATATTATATATATAATATATATATAATATATTAATATATATATAGTTTCAGTTTTATTTGTCATATGCAAGTTAGCACAGCGTCAACATTGCAATGAAATGTGTTTGACGAGCAGCAGTCACTCAGCAGCATGGTACAGTAGAAGAAATATAATAAAAAAATAAATAGAAAAACAGTATAGAGCAAAATATTAGAGAGACATGGTAAAAGAGAAAAGATGACTAAATATATATGTATCTATAAATATAAATATATGTACACTAGTGATTGAATAAGAAAATCTTGAAGAGAAATATGACGGGGGGCAGATGGGATATTGCACAGGAATGAGCAGCAGAAATTTACAGTATTGCACTTTTAAATATAAATATCAATGACAATAAAGTGGAGTGACCAGTGCAGATTAAGCAGAGTACTTGTGAAGCTGCAGGTAGCTTCTGAGCGCGTCCTGTGGACTGTGTGTGTGTTTAAGTGTTGTGGTTGAGGTGTCGTATGGTTGGTGGTAAAAACTGTTTTTAAGTCTTGTAGTCCGAGCAGACAGAACCTGTAACGTCTGCCAGATGGTAACAAGGAGAACAGCTGATGTGCTGGGTGGCTGTGGTCCTTGATGATGCTGTGCGCTTTACGGAGGCTGGAGATAAATGTCCTGAATGGCAGGAAGCCTCGTGCCAGTGATGTGCTCTGCTGCCTTCACCCTCTGTAGTGATTTACGGCTGCTGGCAGAGCAGCTTCCGTACCAAACTGTGATGCAGCTCGTCAGCAAGCGCTCGACTGCACACCTGTAGAAATTTGAGGTGATGTTGGCGTTCATGCCAAACTTCCTCAGCCTCCTCAGGAAGTAAAGCCGCCGGCGAGCTTTCCTGATAACAGTGTCTGTGTGAAGGGTCCAGGAGAAGTCCTCGGTGATGTTGACTCCAAGGAACTTGAAGCTGCTGACCCTTTCGACCTTGACACCGTTGATGTGGATGGGCTGGTGTTCCCTGACTGGTCGTTTCCGGTAGTCCACTATCATCTCTCTAGTTTTGCTGATGTTGAGATATAATCTAGAGTTACCTTATGTTTACATTTTATTTTGCTGTTTTTACTGTTGCTGTAATAAAATGTAATATTATTATAGTTACACACCCACTGATGTTTAGATATATGTCCATTAGCAGGCTGGACCTCATCAGCCCAACCCTGGAGCTTACTGTTAGCTTGCTTTATCCATTCCTGCTCCTATGTTTGGGATCCCTGCTGTGTTGAAACTATTATGTCCATGTTTCAGCCATCGAGCTGTGATTCGAGGAGAAGTTGAAGAATATGGATGTCCCTCTCCGTCTTTACTATGCTATCCATTTTGTGCCTGTACCACTGACAGCCAAACAGCCCCAGAGCATGATGCCACCACCATGCTTGACCTTTGGTGTTCTTAGGTTTGCAAAGCCTCGACTCCTGCAGGATGGCCTCTCTCACTGAGGCAAAACGTTTTTCAGGAGGCACGTGGCTCCTGGTCATGGCAGGCTTGATGTTTCCTGGGTTGTTCCCGAACACCCTAACCTAGTTACTCTCATCTGAGAGCGACAGTTACCCTGGCAAAGTGGTTACACATCAGAATAACTGTCTGAACTGCTTATCTTGGAGTCTGCAGGTGTTTAGAAATGGCTCCGTGAGGCTCTGTGTATGGCTCCTTCCCAACTTGTGCACAAGTCTGCTCGCTGCTCGTTTCACAGGCTACTCCCGTATTCAGCAGTGAGTCACCACAGCAGGTAGCGTCACACATTTGATCTGACAAAGTTTCATCCCAGGCCTCCTCCGGGATTTCATCCAACAAACGTGGCACATTTAAAGCTAGCAGCATGTTTCGAAGAAGCTGAGACGGGCAACAAACGACTGAACAGGCTGTAAAGATGCATAATTACATTAGTTGTTTACAGGTCACAGAAGGACTGTCTTTGACCTCATCCAGACCCAGTGAGGTTAAAAAGGTTTAGCTTTAGTTAACAGTACGTTCATTAATGTTGAGTCAGAAATGTATCAGAACTGTGAGCTGCTCTTTGGAGTCAGTCTGCCTCTGTATGTGACAAAGTTTCACAGGTTAAATGTCAATCACATATATATATATATATACCCACATAAAGGATTATCAAAGTACTCTGAGCTTTGAGTGTTGCAGAAATTCAACTTTGAATTATGTCCCTTAGATATGCCACAGCACACTGAACACACTCACATGCTCTCATGTATCAAACTTACCTGCCAGGTACTCAATTACAGCTGCCATGTACACCGGAGCCCCCATGCCAATGCGATATTTGTGCGTGCCAATGCGCAGATACCGCATCATGCGCCCCACTGGGAAGATGACACCTGCCCTGGCTGAACGGGACAGCTTGGTGGCCTTCTTCTTTCCTCCTCTGGCTGACATGTTTGTCTGGACACAGTGCGACAACAGCCAGTGACTGACACAAACACATGCTAACAATAATGAAACTCTCGTTAGCAGGATGCTCTGTTCCTCTAAACTGTACTAAATAAATACGTGTGTCCTCACAATTTCCACAACACTCAGCCGCAGTGAAACCAGATCAATGCAGTGGCATGTAAATAACCCCTTTCCCATCATCCTGATGACATGTTTTAACTGTAAATGAATGCACTGTTTTATATGGAGCTCACAGCCACTGCCAATTTAGAATCACAAATTAATTAGCATGACTTTGGGGAGAAAGCTGGAGGCCCAGCAGAAACACAGGGGAACAGAGAGAACATGAAAACTCCACCCGTGTATAGGCAGATGGCCCCGCCCCTCCCTGAGCCTGGTTCTGCCGGAGGTTTCTTCCTGTTAAAAGGGAGTTTTTCCTTCCCACTGTCGCCAAACTGCTTGCTCATAGGGGGTCATATGATTGTAGGGTCGCCCTTACACAAAGCACCTTGAGGCGCCTGTTGCAGTGATTTGATGCTGTACAAATAAAACTAATTGAATTAAATACAGAGTTCAATGGAAACTGTACATTAATGTATATTAAACAAATTCAATCAGAAACAGCGAGTTATTATTTGACAGCTTTTCAAGCATCATGTGTTCACAGCTGTCCCCACATACGTGACGCTCAGGTGAGAACATGGTTTCTGACGTCAGCCAGGTGCTGGTGGGAGACGCAGTCCCGGCGTGAACACACTAGCTGCGTGTGCTTTCATTGCACATTCTTTTACACGTGTGGCTGTGTGTGTGCGTGGTGTCATAATGAAGGGCACGGTGTTTGTTTTCCACGCCGCGCTATTTGGAAAGGTTATTGATATGCTGCGGCCTGCATCCGCGCCGCTGGAGTTCACGCACATCGTCCCCACGTATGTACAAACAGCATCACGTCGCTAGTGTTAATAGTGTGGATAGTGTACGTGCGTGTAGTGTAAACGGAGAAAAGGGGAACGCGACCTCAGCATGTAAGCTAACGTTACTGTACCGAGCTAGGTCGGAGCCAGGCGAGCGACACCTTTACGGCGTCGCCACAAAAGCCTCGCTTTGACGGCTGGCTCACGGAAAGTGTCGGAGCCGGCTTCGCTCCCACTGAGAAGTGTTTTTATTCCTTCACGGACACGAAGTCAGCGTGGACACGAAGCTACGAGCGGACGTTAGCTAGGTCGGGTCGGCACCATGTAGCAGCTTCAACGTTTAACGGCTCCGCGCACATCCGTTACCGTACCACACAGACATGAACCTGAACGAGCCTTTTCTCCACAGCAGACCCACCCGCCCCTTCGTTTTCCACGGAGGCTCCAACACACGGAAAGTAACGCGTCCCCGTCGATCCGGATATGCGCTGCGCTTCGAAACATCAAATAAAGCCCAAGTTTCTACCTGTTTTTCTAACGTGAATCTGCGCGAACTCGTGACGCTCCTGTGCAACAACAGACGGGCCGTTGTGTTTTGCCGTCCTTGTGCCTAATAATCCTGGTTCCAGACCTCAGGAAAAAAATCCCACACTGCAAGCAGGAACAGCGTAGTTGGTCGGAGGCTGGCTCTGTGCTACTGATGCTGCAAAGGGGAAAAATTCAGCGGAGGGAAAATCCTGCAAAAACGCCCCCGACAGCTCTAACGGAGATCAACGCAACACAATCCTACGGCAAAGTAACTGCTGGTAAAATCCACATTAGCCCAAATAAATAGCTTACAGCCTAAAACGGCACCACAATAGGCCTGTGAGTGTATTTCACTGCATATCCCTGGCGTTTGTTAGCTAAAGAGTGAAGGCTGTGAATAGAGTCCAAAGTGGAATGAAACAGGAAGTGGACATCTGTCCTTAAGCATCCAGACTGGGGGTGTGAGACTCGGGCTGATAATCCTAGAGACATCACAACAGTCAGATCATTTAGCTGTAGCTCAGGAGGTAGAGCAGGTCACCTACTGATTGGAAGGTTGGTGGTTTGATCCCTGGCTCCTCCAGTCTGCATGCCAAGTATCCCTGGCCAAGATACTAACTCCAAGTTGCTCTCCGCTGCATCCATCGGAGTGTGAATGTCGTTAGAAATCAGTTTAGAGTCAGTGAGAATGGGTGTGATTGGGTGAATGTTGTATACAGTGCTTTGAGTACTCTGGGAGAATAGAAAAGCGCTGTATAAGAATCAGTTCATTTACCATCATTTGAGTCCATCTTTAATTGACCAGAGCCAATAGATGCAGGCACAGCTACATCCACCTACTGAAGATCTGCATCTGTTATAACGTGTTTGCCCTTGATTCTTCCTAACATCACTACACAGTGTTGAATTTCACAAACATTACATCTTAGGATGTGAGCTTCTCTGTTGTGCTAATCACTGTGTTAGTGGCACATCCTGCAACTCCCCCCTTCCCTCGCATGATTGGAAATAGCTGTTTTTCGTGTACGTTAAACCTGAATTGGGTTCAGAAAAACTGTCTCCCTCTCTCTGTCACATTGTTTCACATTACTGTGGTTGTTTGCACAGTTTTTTTTTTACATTTCAGTTGATTTATTTTTATTTTTACGGTGATCATGTTCAATGGGATGGGAATAAGGATGATCCCACCACAACAGAGCCTCCAGTGTGTTTTACAGATAGATAGCTTGTACCTCTGTCCTGATGTGCTCCATACATACATACACATATAACCATAAATTTCAAATTTGGATACATCAATCCATAAAACCTTTGCATCCACTTTCAGAGATATCCTCAAAATGATTATGGATGAGCAATGAGGTGACAGTTGCATTGTCAGAGGACCAAATGGCTGAGTGGCCTGTTCTGTCCCTGAGAAGGAGCCTCCTCTGCTCCCCTCTAGTGCAGCCACCAACTGCAGAGCATTTACCAGGAAGACCCAACTAGCTTGTTTCTCCCTGCTTCATCTCCTCAGATCCCTGGGAGGAGTGGTGGAGGTTTTGAGGTGGGACTGGTGTTCAGTATCACCATGGAAGCCCCATATATGCTGCCATATATATATGGCAGCACAGGAGCAAGCTCAGAGCACAAGATCCATAGAGGCTGGGGTCTATCACACCAGGTAAGACCCCAGGTGCAGGCTGTGTAAAGATGCCCCTTAGACAATCCAGCACATAACAGCAGGGTGTAAGATGCTAGCAGGCAAGGCATACATGGAACGCCATAACCAAGTGGCCGGCATAGTGTACAGGAACATCTGTGCCGAGTATAACCTGGAAGTCCTGAGGTCAAACTGGGAGACGCCCCCAAGGGTGGTGGAGAATGACCTCGAGCTCGAGAAAATGTGGAGGGTGAATGTAACTGGTCCCAGTGGTAATCGAAGCACTCTGTGCAGTGACTCCCAAGCTAGGCGAGTGGCTCCAGCAGATCCCAGAAACAACATCGGAGAGCTCTGTCCAGAAGAGCGCAGTCCTGGGAACAGCTAAGATACTGCACAGGACCCTCAAGCTCCCAGGCCTCTGGTAGAGGAGCTTGAAGGATAGACCACCCACAGGGTCATCTGTCTTTGTGTGTGTGTGTTGTTTTTACTTAATCCCTTCATTAAGAGTATTTTTCCACTGCTGTGTTCTTAAGATGACATCAGAGAAGTATAAGCAGTGACTGGTAGGGAGGAAATGAGCAAAGACTTTGGAGATAATGGAAGTATTCTTACTTGGCTTAGTAGACAGGATAGCTGTGAGGGGAACCAGTAGGTGGCTTTTGGGAGTGATGTACATCAAAACGGTGGAGAGTGGCCAGGTCCACAGCGGACTCCGGGCTTGGACAAACCGGCAGCATTGTGCTCCAGGCGAGATGTAGCTGTGAGACACTTGAGTTATCCAGACAGGTGACTGGGAGACAAATGCAAGAGAATAGCCGGATCCAACATAAGCAAAGTGCACACTGGAAACAGTTTCATTTACTACCGATGGGGATGGGATGATAAGTCTTAGAAGCAGTGCCACAGCTGGTCCTTAAATACGCAGTTCAGGTGATGGCAATGTGCTGCAGGCATGAACATGTGGGAGACTTCCCACAGCTCCGCCCCAAAACCCAAACCTGTCCACCCAACCCACAGTATAGAGTGGATCATCTGCCAGGTGGAAGGTCTGTAGTTGGGTCTGTAGCTCATGAGGTCTGCTTGTTGAAATGCCCTTGGGGAAGATACTGAAGTCTGAGTTGGTGAGTTTTAGGATATTTGTGAATAACACATAAAAATCCTTATGCATAGGAAAAAAGCACATCTATGAATGTGGACTGTAAAAGTGAGTGCTGAGCGTAAAGCTTTATATCACTCCCAGTCCATGTTTCAGTGTTTTACTGTTTCTGGAGGAAATCACCGCTGGACTGCTGTAGATAGTTTTTCAGGTCTGCCACATCTTCGTCCACTTTGCTCAGTTTTTAATGTCACATTGTACACGATTCCAACATACTTCAGGTTTTTCATAGACAAAAAACTGGGAACAGATTACGTGGGTTTACGACAGGCTAGTAACAATTTAAGATTGGCTCTTTACTAAACTGTTTATGTAGACACAACAGTGGCTCATCCCTGCAGTTAAGTGAACGTTTATGCTTGAACAATAGGTAAGTGGCTTAACAAACCCCCTCTGCACATCAGTGATTTTTAAAAATAAAGTTGATTCAAAATGTTAGTGAGATTGTGAGACATTGCTTCCTGAAAGGACAAAGGACAAGCTAGGAACAGTAATTTTAGCTTACAGGGTCCCGAGAACAGCGTAAGATTGTTTCTGTCACAATAGGCTGTTGCTGAAACTCTATTTGACTTCTACCACCAGGGGTCAGTGCAGGATCTCTAATGACTCAGACAACAAACGTTTCTCTGGGTTCACCAGGTTACAGATGATGAGGATTGCAGAAAACAGTGATTTAATATTGTCTCATGACAAGCTTCCTGTCTTCAAAATGGATAAAGTTGGGCGTGCTGCAATAGTGTCATTTATGAAATGGTTCAACAACGTAGAGAGAAGACTGCTTAAAGCTCTGCCCTTCATCTTCGGTTATGGACTCACTGCTGTCTCAAAACAATTTGTGTTGAAAGGCTAGCAGTATAGTGTTATTTTTACAAAACCCTCTTTAGATGACTTCGCTTATGTAGACAAATTCTTTAGTCAAGTGTTTTTGTTTTTTGCCCAAAGTAAGCGCCCACAGCTGTGCACCTTCCAGCTGTGCACCTTCCAGCTGTGGCTTAAGGTGTACAGCTAGGTCAGTGGGTTGTATTAAGGTACCCCTGGGCCATATGCTGGCATTGAAATTGCCCTGATGCATCCATCAGAGTGTGAGTGAAAGTGGGATGCTTAATAAACATGAAAGGCAAAGGTGGGAAATTCATCTTCCCAAAGGGCCACATGAGTAACTGGAACTGTCACTGGAAGAGCTGTTCCAATGAGCTCATCTCAGCTCTGCTCTATGCTAATTGTATCTTGCAAAACCACAAAGAATCAATGAATCGCAAAGTAGAAGTACAAGTTAGCTCATCACAGCATGTACCCAGAATCAACTGGAGCTCATTTAGTTTTATTTCTAAGCGATGCTTTTCCCTTTGCAGCCAGTCTTAGGGTTCTCCACCTATAAAATCCCCCTTTAACTCCTGCTAGTAGTAGAAGTAGCATAAAACCAACGTATCTGTTGTTATTACACAGTACACAAATAAATGAACCACAATGACTGTCACAGCACCCAGTGATTTAGCCACTAGTGACATGAAGGGTGTGGGTCTGGTGGGCAGACAGGGGCAGATGTAAAATCCTGGGTTTTGAAGAAAAGGCTACTTAAGCATCCCCAGGCTTTGCTTCTCCCTCTTTTGTTTTTGGGAAACATTGTTACTGTTATATCTCATCAACCAAATGTTGACCTGCCGGTGTCTGAACTGCATGAGCTGGCCCACATCTCTGGAGTGAAGACTGGGCAATTGGAAGCCAGGTATTCATGACTGCATAGTGAGGGTCATTTGCCCAGTCCATGTAAGCCCACACTTCTCTGCCTGCCTGGTGGCCAATATTGTAAAGCTGGTATCTTCAGCACCACTCTCCAGTTGCTCCTAGATTGATGTAAAATGAATGCATGTACACAGAGTTGTTTGGTGACCTCTGTAAATAAGACCAAGTTAAACAGTAGAAACACTACTGACACTACTGACAATGAGCTACAAAACAGAGAACAGCATCACAACATTCTAGATCAATTCGATTTCAATTCAATTTAATTTTTAATTTTTTTATTTGTATAGCACCAAACCACAACAACAGTCACCTCAAGGTGCTTTATATTGCACAGTAGATCGTACAATAATAGATATGACCCCCTATGAGCAGCACTTTGGCGACAGTGGGAAGGAAAAACTCCCTTTTAACAGGAAGAAACCTCCGGCAGAACCAGGCTCAGGGATGGGCGGGGCCATCTGCTGCAACCAGTTGGTGTTGGTGTATAAAGTCACAGTGAGTGAAGAAGAAACACCCAGTGCATAATGGGAATCCCCGGCAGCCTACGTCTATTGCAGCATAACGAAGGGAGGATTCAGGGTCACCTGGTCCAGCCCTAACTATATGCTTTAGCAAAAAGGAAAGTTTGAAGCCTAATCTTGAAAGTAGAGATAGTGTCCCTGTAGAGATTAAATTATTCATTAAATGCTCTTTGCATTACTTTAGTGTTAACCCACATCACGGCCCCTGTAAATACAGTAACACTTAACTTTTCATGTGTACACATATCTCCATAAATCCTTATCCTTATAAGGAGGACATAAAAACATAAATTTAAACTAGCCTGTGTGGCTTCCCATGATGCACTGTTTCTTGTTTACTCAGCTCTTTTCCTCCACTATCTGTCTTTTGCACAACACTTTGTAAAAGACTAAACACATTTTAAAATTCCAAGCAAAATAAGTTACTTCTGTTTTTATCTTAAAGCTGACATTAAGGGGAACTGCCTCCTGTTAGTCTTGTTCAACTCACCCTAAAAACTTGCTTTAGAGAGGCAAGCCTTGGATGACAATTTGTGTCAATGAAGATTCCCAAATATCGTCTGCTAAACTTCCAACAGCGCTGTGGCAAACCCCATGCCCGTACAGTGCTGGCCAAACCAGTGAGGACCACCACAGCTTGAATGAAGACTCCAGTCGGGCATATTCTCGCTGCGTATCTCCTCTGCCCCATAAATATTTCCTTCATCATGCTTTTAGCCTCCATGTCTGTGTTCTGTGTGATAAAAACATACATCTACTATTAAAAGAAGAAATATATTATAAAAGTAGAGACATCTCAACAAACATTTGAAGGCAAGACGAAGCTTCCCTAAACATACACATAGGCGCCAGACGTCTGCTTTAGATTTTAATTTGCGATTAAGTTCATGTTTGTTTTATAATCCATAGATTCGTTACGTAGTTGATCTTTCCAGGATTAATACATTTGAACATTTATGTTTATGTAAGGTTATGTGACTGTGTGGGATTAGAGTCTAAAAGAGGTGATATCACTTTAAGTATGTAAGTGCAATAGCAGCATGAAAGCCTGTGTGAGGGAACGAGCAGGAGCATGGACGCTCAGGAGTCTCACGGTTTCTGAGCGTGTGCACACGGGGTACTGGTTAAATGTCTTAATTTTGGAACTTTAATGCTTATTTTGGAAGGAATTTGTAATAAATAAATAATCCTCAAGTCAAAATTAAACTGGAGGCATTTCTTTTGGAAACCCAGGAACGCGCGTCAGCCATAGACTCCCTCTATGAACTTGGTTTATTGGAAGTTACTCTACAATACATTTCCAAGATTCCCACAAATTACACATTTAACAATATCTTGATTTCTCCCTTAACATAGAGCATATTAAATTTAAAAAATTGCACTGCAATAAGACCCTTACCGTGTCCAGGGTGTACCCTGTCCAGTCAGTAGTTTATTACAGGGCCATTCACCATTCACTCCATACCATTCACACTCACACCTATGGCTGTTTAGAATCACCAGTTAACCCCAGTAACTGCATGTCTGTGGTCTGCGGGAGGAAGCTAGAGTACCCGGAGAGAACATAAACACAGGGACAACGTGCAATTAACATTTAAAATATCAGATAGACGTCTTTGAGTCCATTTATTTATTTCTGCTTTTGAAACTTTATTTTTTTTAAAAAGGTTTTGAAGATTTGTTTTGTAATTTGTAATTCAAAATGTTTCTGAAATGAAGTTTTTATTGAGGAATCCATTTTCAATTTAAATTATTTAGTATTGGATTAATAATTCATTTTGAAATATGTATAATTAGCAATTTTATTTTAAACTAATCAAAGAATAAATTACTTTAGTAATGTCTAAAGAAATAGAAGATTCATATATGAATTTACTAAGGCATATTTTATTGCACATTCATTACTGATTCATTGTGATCACTGTACTGGTCCTCTATATTGGGACCAGTAAGGTGTGACACAGAAACACTCTGTGAAGCATGAGCAGGCATAAAGCAGGCAAGCGGTGCTTGAGCAGTGAAATCTAAAAGTAGCCCTGAGTTAGAACCTGATCCTGGAGTGAAAGCAGTTTGTCTCCTTACATGTCAGATCAGCATTCTCTCAGCCTTTTTGTAATGTGTCACCATCATTTGGTTGCAGTTGGCCGTGTCTCAGCTATGTTGACTACCAGCCATTCAATCTGACATGGGGGCAGCATTTTTTTAGCGATCCTCTCGAACTCGACCCGTTTGCTCCTAAATGTCTGTGAAGAGTGAGGAGGGTCCTGTAGGAAACGTACACATCAGCACTTGACCGTCATATTTCCCTTTCTTTTGAAGTGTGTTTGGTTTGTTTGCTTTTGGTAAACTTTATTTTAGATCAACTCTCCGTTTCATGACTTTCAGTTAAATTAGCCATTTTCTGCATGGTCTCTTTATTTTCTCTGCGCTCACAAAACTACAGCAATTTGTTCTTGAGTTCAGAAATATATAAGCAGCTTTTTTGCTGCCATCTAATTCAAAATGTAATCAGTTCTTTTTTTTTTTTTTACCATGTAATCAGGACTCAATTTCAGACTTCCTTTATTTACAGGGAATTTTCAACAACAATATCCAAATAAACAACAGCAGTGACGCTCCCAGTCTCCTTTCAGGTTCCTCACAGAATCCAAAACATTTCTAATCTGAATGTTTCACTTCAGAAACAGCAGCTTTTTGCACACAAGAGAAAAACACTGACAATGGCAAAGAGCCATCACACAAACTTTGTTTACAAGATTGAAACATAGGGATGAACTTGGCAGGGGTGGCTTGTTGTTTTAACGTGGCAGTACGCGACTTGTGGCGTGGACCACTTGCAGCACTATAACACTCAGCCAGGTCCTTAAGAAGCAGCTACAACAAGGTCGTCAGTGGCAAGGGTGTGATCCCTAACAGGTGTGGAGAGACCAGAAGGCAGGGATTTCAGTGGCGTCGTGTTAGTGCACCAAAACCAACACACACACACACACACACACACACACACACACACACACACACACACACACACACACACACACACACACACACACACACACACACGCATGCACAGACAGTTAGGGAGGAGAGGCAGGCAGACGGTGGCTGTTTGCAGGGCAAAGACTGAAGGCCAGGTCTAAACTGGTTATCAAACAATCTTTCTTTTAAAGATCTTTTTAGGATCATATCTTGTTGACTGTAAAACTGGGTTGTCTTTGTGTTTTTGTGTTTTGTAAGTCAATTTGTCGTTTATTTGTTCTTGAATGAGGGCATCTGCAGTAGGACAACAACAGCAGCAGTCCTATCAGTCAGTAAAGGAGGTGCCATCCGTGAAAGCACTGAGGGAGTCACCGAGCCTGCTGTCATTTAGGCACCAGGATTGCATTTATTGCTGTTCTTGCGTGATTCCTTTACATTTCATGCTGACCCTTGTTTATCTCACCCTGGGAAAATGACCCTATTTGCTGGCCGGGTGAGACTTCCTACTGTCCTTTTCCCTTGACTATCTCATCACCTACACATAAGAGGGAAACCCAGCCTTTCCTCCCCTGACTCTTTATAGACAAATATCGTGACAGATTTAGGGGTCGCTGTTTATTTTAATCCCTTTGTATTTTGCTGTGTGACCTGTGAGAGTAAGCATGTCAGGTCTCACGTGATACCTCATAGTACCACAATACTATGAGGTATTGTGATTGGAGGACAACAAAGACTTCTTAGCTCAGATTCTAATGGGCAGTGTTGATGTATGACATCCTCATACTTGTTATTTCCTGCTGTGGCTCAAGCTAATTTGTTTCACTTTCAGCTCTGGGGTTCAACTATTGTCACTGCTGGCTTTTCCTTCTGCTGGAATATTTATCTTGGAGTATTTGTGTCCTCCTAGGTCTTAACAGTTTTAGAGATAAGTACTGCAGCCAGACCCTGATTTACAAATGCTACGATTACCCATTATTAATGAAGTCTTTCCTTTCCAAAGTCCGCCGTGTCCTTGAAAGTGTGTTACGACTTTTTGTCCCGTCCCTCCTTGGTGCCATTGTTTGTTTCAACAGTAATGAGAAGAGATAAGACTGACAGCGACTGAACTCCAGGTAAGTTCAGCACAAGTGCTAACATTATTAAAGACTCATCTGTTTTTGACAGCCAGCTATTGCATATTTACATTTTTATATGAATGTTACACCTCAGCATTGCCATGGAAACCTGCTAACAT
The DNA here is from genome assembly GCF_963969265.1 of Rhamphochromis sp. 'chilingali'. Taxonomy (NCBI): domain Eukaryota; kingdom Metazoa; phylum Chordata; class Actinopteri; order Cichliformes; family Cichlidae; genus Rhamphochromis; species Rhamphochromis sp. 'chilingali'. The sequence goes on from NC_137947.1 coordinate 33,788,193, forward strand.
ACTAATGTTTGAATGTAGCATCAGCAGTAAGTAGTACTCGCTGTACTGCTGCACAATAGACCAGCACAGTAAGTGCTGTCTGCAAAACTGTAAGCAGGACATTTTAAGTGCAAACTGCTTTTATTTTAGTCATTACAGTTTGTGTTTTTTACATAATATAATTTAATATGAAAAATATAACATTGTTTTAAAAATCTTTTTCTTACACTTTATTTAAAAATGGTCATTTGCAACTTGATATTATTCTAATATTTTATTTTGAGTTTGAGTAACAGTAGAATAACTATTTATTTAAACAGTATAAATACAATGAAGTGCTTCATCTAGTTCTGCACCCACAATCATTTTCTGCTGTAACTAAGCAGAACGTGCTGATGGATTACATGTGTGTAACATGTGTCAGTGATTGTACACGTGATGATCAGTAGAAACAAATCCTTGAACTGAATTTGTATCCAACTTTGAGCTGGTACACAGGCTGTGCTGAGCCCTCTCCTACCCCTGCCCCTCTAACACCATCATTAAATTTGCTGTTAACACTACAGTCATAGGCCTCATTAGCAGAAGGGAGGCGGCTGTAATTCAATTCAATTCCACAAGTAAGCCTGCAGTGTGAGAGCGAAGTGCAATAATGAGGTGATATGGTACTACAAGGTCATTAAGATAAGATGAAGATAAATGCATGAACTAGTTTTTCAGCGTCACTCTGAGACAGGATATTTCTAACTTTAGAGATGTTGCACAAATGGAAGAAAGCAGTCTTACATATTTGTTTAATATGTGCGTTGAAGGACATGTCCTGGTCAAAAATGACTCCAAGGTTCCTCACAGCGTTACTGGAGGCCAAGGTAATGGCCCCATCCATTGGGGCGATCGTGGCTCAAAGAGTTGGCAGTTCGTCTTGTAACCAGAAGGCCCCGGCTCGGACAGTCTCGGTCGTTGTGTCCTTGGGCAAGACACTTCACCTACTGGTGATGGTCAGAGGGGCCAATGGCGCGATATGGCAGCCTCGCTTCTGTCAGTCTGCCCCAGGGCAGCTGTGGCTACAACTGTGTGTGTGTGAATGCGAGAGTGAATGAATAGTGGAAATGTAAAGCGCTTTGAGGGTCTCGAAAAGCGCTATAAAAATGCAATCCATTATTATTATTATCCAGAGTAAGAATCTGCTTAGATACCATATTTCTAAGATTCTCAGGGCCGAGTACAATAACCTCAGTTTGATCTGAAGTAAGAAGCAGAAAGTTAGTGGCTATCCAGGTCTTAATGTCTTTAAGACATTCCTGCAGTTTAACTCATTGGTGTGTTAAAAGAAGTATTTGAGGCCATATTTGTAGACCGACTATGTCACAGCGACGCAACGAAGGCTGTCCAAATTCGTAGACTCCTCCAAATGCGGTTGACAAACGCATCCTCCTTTTCCCCAGATTTGAAGAATGGGTCGGGTATGTCCTTCGTGGCCCATCATATCGCAGAATTCATAGCGCGGACCAGCCAATTCCAGTTTCAAACAATGGTGGCAGCTACTTAGGTTTTAATATTACTCTTATTATTTGTGCTGTCAGCTTTAATCTCGTTAAAATGACGTTAACGCCATAACTGCATTAATGCCGCAAATCTCTGTTAGCGAGTTTGCGCCGATCGCCTGTGCATAGGGCTGCACGGCATCAACACATTAGCGCGGTTAGCTCGTTAACGCTTTAGCGCTGTGCAGCCTCACTAGAGCCGGTGAGAACAGCACACTCCCGGCACATCATTTTCAAACCCCCCACGGTCTTTGGCTACTCAGGATAAACATATATAAGTCACTCAGAGAACTTAAAATGTTATTATTTGGCTGTTTTCAGTGTTTTATTTGTTCCTGAGTAAATCGGTTTGGCTCAGATTAAAGTTATTATCACAGTTGGAGATAGCAGTGTGTTTATTTACAGTGAAAACAAAGGTTGGCAATAGTTCAATGTGCAAACAGTGGTTAGTCGTGTCATCCTTCCCGTGCTCACACTGTGCGTGGTAGTGAGTATCCGTTCCTCCTCCAAGTGTCTCCTCATGCTCGTGAATCTCCTCCATCCCTTTTCCTAGCCTCACACGAACAGTTAATCACTAGATAGAGCTGACAACACTTTACAACGCCATCGGTTCGCAGATACTACCAGGCTTAGTGCAATACTCCAGTTATACTGAGCGCCGGGGGATCAAATCAATCCCATAATCGTACAGCTGACAGTTATAGTTTAAACGTCAAACAGAAAACTGATTAAACGGAACTGTGAGACGGTCGAGAGTTTACACCAGTGTCCTGTCATATTTTAGATAGCAAGGAACAGACGGCTGAGTTTATTAAACTCCACCGAGACAGCTGGCGACGCAAAACTAAAGGCTCAACCGTCACATTTCATAGCCTCTCGGTCTTCGAAGGACCTGGCCTTCGCGGTCTACATGTGCCGGGTCTTTCGAAGGATGCGGCCTAGGTTTTGGGACACAGCTCGTCACTCTCCTTCTTGGTCAAATAGCCCTTACACAGGCTGGAGGTGTGTTTGGGGTCATTGTCCTGTCAAAAAATAAAAGATGCTGACGCTGCAGGATGCTGTGGGGGCCATGCTGGTTCAGTGTGCCTTCAGATTTAAATAAATCCCCAATGTGTCACCAGCGAAGCGAATTTATGTGTATTTACACTTTTATATTTGCTATTTTCTTATACTTGCTGTTTTATTATATTGTTATTATATTCTGTGGAATGAATGATGAATGAATGTATGCTGATCTTCAGCAACAATAGTTCTGCATCATAGGTCATAAAACATCTCCTGATTTATGTATCATCACATCAGTCAGGATCATAGCAGCACAGGTCAGCTGATCACAGCCTGTACATAAGGAAAAATCAACTTTTGTGACTAAGGTTGATGAGTAATTCTTTTCTGCACCACTGCACCGAATCATATGGTTCCACCATCTGGCAAATCCCACTCGAATCCCTGGGAATAACTCTCAGCAGTGAAGCAAACCGGAAAGCTAGGAAGCTGTTTTTTTCTTCATGGTCCAGGGAATCAATTTTTATTTACGTGAGTTGTAACTCCATCTTGGATTGGTGTATCCAGCTGTCTTCAGTGCATCCATACTACAGATAGCATTGATGAACTGTGACACTGTTCATATTTGATGCATTAATTTACAGAAGGAAATGCATTTCATTTAGAAGTAAACATTCACTGATGTTAGAGGTAGTGTAGGTCTGATGCACACGCCACATTGCAACACTATATTTTGGAAGATATCTACTCCTAAAAATCAAAAGCTTTTCCAGTTGGATATGGCTCAGACGTAATGGATTTTTCCATTAGTTTGAATTGAAGCCCACTATCCTCCTGCAAATGTGTTTTTGTGAACAGTGTAACAGTTTATGAACAGCTTATGAACAGACTCCAAAATAAACACATAAGTCTCCCTTTTCTTTAGACCTTTAAGTAATAGTAACATAATCTAATCGTGTGACCAAAGCACTGCAGGGCACTGTTAGGGCCATGACACATTAAGTTATGTTTTGCATCAACTAGACAGACTTTTGGGATTCCTCACAGGATGCATCAGTTTTAACACAGAAAAGCAGAAAAGGTGCTGTCTTAGGTAAAATGAATCTGTCTACAGTCTTTCAACCATAGTTTCTCATTTTTCAAAACACCATTTAAAAATCCATCTATAATCACTTGCTTTTTCCCTTTAAGTCTTCATATTGTTCGAATGAGCCGAGTCATCTGGAAACTCCACTATTTTGATAGCTGGGTAAACAAATGCAGAGGCAAGCCACTCCTGCTCCCCTGATGTGGAAATAACCATTCACTGCAGCTGTCTGCTAATGTTTGCAAATTAGTGTGCTAATGATTTATTGATGTAAATCCATCCTTTTACTGAGGTATTCAGTAAAAAGTGATGAGTCAATTTGTTCTTCTCTTTTCCCGTTACGTGACTTCATGTATTTGCTCATATTAAAATGCGTTTACAGTTCCTGAAGCCAATTCACTGTGTGTTTGGTCTTCCTAACATCCTGTGGTTTTGAGAAGCTCACCATAATTAAAGTCAGATGGAGCCCATTTAATAATCCACCATGTGCTAACCCAGGTCTGTGTGACAGCCCCGTTGGCAGCAACATGTTAGGCGGACTCAGAGCTGTTTCCCAGCCCAGGAGCTCCCGGAAAAGTCATTTTCCAAACCATGCTCAGGTGGCACTCTTAACAGGCAGCTGGAAAAGCTATCTGACTGTTTGGTGCATTTTTCTCATGACTCACCTTGGGTAATGGTCAAACCTTATTTTGCGTTGCTTTTGTACATAAAGCATCATCAGTAACATGTGTAGATGATATAAATGACTAGAAGGAGCCTTCAGTGTCACTAAACTGTGATGCGGCAGAATTCAGTCACAAGAAACCTATGAATGTATTTCAGTGAAAAACACCACAAAGAACTCTTTATTAATGTGAAGAACTGTTCCCAGCTGTACAGAGCGCCTTTCTCAATGTGCTTTTTACCAGGTTCATTGTCAGCCAGCTTTATAGCTCATAGGTCTGTTCACACTGTTCGGCCTCACTTTTATGGAACAAGGATTGAAGGAACTACACTATGTGCAAAAGAATAGATGATGCATCCAGCTTTGAATTGGACACCAGGCCTTTACTGAAGATGTAATTCTCAGATGCCTTGCACTAATCACTAGTCTATTTGTGCTGTTGTGTTTTTACTGGTCAGCAGCACCAAACAGGCTTTGTAAACTAAAAAACCCCCACAATATACAATAAAGAAAGGAAAACAAATTTTTGTCTATAAAAGCCAGTAATGAGACTTTATTCTAAATGTTCTACTGTTGCAATTAGCTGTGCAGAAATATAATTTCCAGCACATTTATTGGTTTTAAATGTGTTTGTACACATGCGTTTGTTGTTGCGATGTTTGTGTTTTTTGATTATTAATATTCTTTAATTTAGTTAGTTTCTGGTTTTCTTTAATTATTTTTAGATTCATCACTCCACAAAACCTTTTCCTGATGAAACCTTGGCGAACAGTTGAATGGACAGATAGAGCTAAACTGTATACAGTAAACTGTATTATATGTGGCATTTTTATAGAATCACCTAGAGAAATTAGAACTTTGGCTACTAGTAACAAAAAATTAAAATTGGTTCTATGTTATCTGTTATGCATACAGTAGGGATGTTCCTGCCAATAAGACTGACTAGTCTAAAACTAAAAAGCACTCAGATATCAAGTTAAATTCGAGAACCATTTAATGTCAAAAAACTTTAAACAAAGCAGTTTGAAACCATTAATCACATTCTTCTTTAATTAATCATGTATTATGAACATTGCATGTTATGCTCCAAACAGACAACAAAAAGAAAAGCAATTAAAATAAATCAGTGTTAAAAATGATATGAAAACATGTTGCAATGAAATATGATCATGCGTTAAAATATGACAAAAACAGATGTTCCTGTACACTATGCCGACCACTTGGTTTTGGCGTTCCATGTACGCCCTGCCTGCTAGCATCTTGCGCCCTGCTGTTATGTGCTGGATTGTCTCAGGGGCAGCTTTATGATTAGTGCCTCTGTGCTGCCTTTCAGTCCAGCTTTGCCCAGCCACTGGTAGGACTGGTAGAGAGCCAGAGATTAATAACAAGTATGATTCAGTGCAGAGAGGTCTATTAACACATAGTGAGTGAAGAAGAAACACACAGAGCATCATGGGAATCCCCCAGCAGCGTACACCTATTGCAGCACAATGTAATGTTGGGTTGTGTTTAGTGGTTGAGAGGAGGCGGTAAAAACACTGTCAGGACTCTTCCTGCAGCATTTCGGATTAACTGAAGGCTTTTCAGGGAGTTTTTAGGACCAACAGTAATGGTAAACTGTTGAAATTTCTTGATGAATGAAGCAGATATTTGACTTACTTGGGCTATGACCGCTTTGACACGAGGCCACAAGAACACACAAGTATGTATATTGAGAAAGACCCTGGGTCTCCAATTACTGCATCTGTAATAAAACACACTCAAAAAAAGCAAAAAAAGCAAGTCTTGCTGGTGTGTGCGCTTGTGCGTTTATGAGTGTCTGTGTATCTAAGTTTGTCATGAAACACACTCGATAATGAAGGTGAGAAGTGGCAGAAACCCCTCCTCCGTGAAGCAAGAAGCAGCTAGAGAAAGGTTCAGCAGATCTGGCCTGTCCTGCAGTCCCACAGGAGTGCTGAACACCCGAGGTCAAACATTTTGATGACACTGGATGCCTAAGAGGGACACCCCAGACTGAGTGCCCACAGCAAGGTTAACTGCCCCAGAGAAACAGATGCAACCCTGCCAGTGGCCACCCAAGGACAAGCTCTGGGCCAAGGGTGTGTACACACACACACACACACACACACACACACACACACACACACACACACACACACACACACACACACACACACACACAAAGAAAAATTGCATAAAGTATTAACCCCACCCTCCTAATTACAGACAAATGGATGTAGTAGTCATGTTATCAATGCAGTGTCTTAAAGGTCAGCTTAATGATTTATTGGTAAAACAAAAACAAATGAATAAATAAAAAAGCCTTATAACTTAAAAACTATGATCCTTAAACGTGATCCTTACAACACTGTGGTGGGGTGAAGTTGGTGGCCTGGCTGCAGAGGAGGACTGGAGCTGTGGGTTCAGGGCGTGGTGGTAGGGAAGGCAGAGCTTCACAGCTGGGGAGCATCTTCTAATCATGCCTTCCCTATTTCAGTAGCGGGCGGGCCGGAGAGGAGCAAGAGCTTTTAAAACTATATTTCTTACTGCCTTTGTTTGTATTGCCAACATTTAGGAAATGATACATGTATATGAGGATTCAAAATATCACAGTATAGCTTGCAGCCAAATGTCATGGCACATTTAACCTCTGGTCTTACTTGTACATTTTACATCTGCGTTTCTTTCCAGCTGACCCCAAAATGGATTATGTGTTTACAGAAAGTATTGTCAAGAGAAAAGGAATAAGCTCTCTAGGTAGTTACAAATATATTGCCATATCAAGTTCCAATCCAACCCAACTTTATTTATATAGCACTTTAAGATACACAGCACAGGACCAAAGTAAAGTTATCAATGTCAAGTTAATTACAAATAATACCTCTGGGAATCCCCGCCTTACTGTGGTGGAGGGGTTTGACTCCACCCGGACTGCCCTTCATACCTTATTCTGTTCATTGTCTGCAGTGCAAGCAGTTCGAACCCGAGTGTGAAGCGGCCCACTCCAGGTCAGGGACAAATCTGAGGGTCTTGTTGATGACTGAGGGGTAAGGGGAGCAGGAGATTGATAGACGGTTGGTTTATTGGCTGCAGTGAAGTGGATGCTGTACTGGTCTGGCATGTTGAACAGAGAGCTGAGCATAAAAGCGAAGCTCTGGATTTACTGGTGGATCTGCGTCCCCAGATTAGGCTGCTGCCCCCATGACATGGCCCCGGATAAGTGGAAGAAAATTGATGGATGGATGGATAGATATCCATTACCTGCTCCTCTATAATGTTTGTGCAAGTAAACTTCTGTTATGTTAGCCTTTTCTGACTTTTACTGCACTTCTACTTAAAGTATGTTTAAAAAGAAAAATGAAAACAAGATAAATATATACAAAATACAGAACTATTCTCTTAAAAGTTAATACTGCACAGAGAGTGAGCTGGCTTGGCTAAGTGCTATGTATTTTCAGTACTTTAAATAAATATCAGAATGTCCAAATTTTTAAAGAAATGAGATGACACATGACAAATGAGATGACTAATGCCGTGGTTCTTATTAGGAGTTACACTTCAGTCACAGGAGCTACCTCAGAGGTATGTGGGCAGAACAGGCGGATCTTCCGGGCAGGCCAGGGATGAATACTTATGTGAAATATTTATAGCCACTAGATAGCTAAGCAGCGATGTCTAGTAAGAACAACAACAACAACAAAAAAAGGTTCAGAACACCCTCCCTAAGGACCCCAGGAATAGTGGCCCCCAAATCACTCTTTCATCTGCTCTTGGAACCTCTGCAAGCATCCCCTGAAGTTTCTTCCTAAACAGACTAGAAGATAAAAGCACAGCTGAACCAAGGAGTCAGCTTCAGGTTTCAGTCTGACAGTCTTCTTCTATTAAAATAGGTCCTGAATGTGGTGACAAAGGCTGAGCCATCAACCTGTCCCTGCTACTACGTTCTGCATTCCAGCTGGATATTTTTAGCACTGGCATTTAAACTTGGCAAGACACTGCATACGCCACTATTTCCTGTTACTGTGAAAGGCAGTGTGCACACATCACCACCCATTAAAGCAATACACATGATACTACAAAGTAATCCAGGTTATGAAAAAGTGAGTAAAATCACATCAAAATTTTTTATAGCTATGTATTTTGGATAAGCAACACTGCAAACAGGATCTATTCAAAATGTAATGTTGTCAAATGACACATAAAAGTAATGAGGGCAGAATGCCTGACAAAGTGAAGCAGGATGTTGCTATAGTGTGCTCAGTGTAAATGAGCACTTTGAAGTCGAAACATGACAGAATTATTTACAAAATTGTGAAAAAAATTTTTCTCTTCAAATCTATATTTAATTCTAAGTTGTTGTTTTTTTAATTATATTATTATACTATATAAAACCCAAAGAGGAAGGCGGGCTGATGGCATTTAAACATCTTTTTAATATGTCTCTTTTTTAGAATATCAACAAATTAAATCCATAGTAAAAAAGAAATTTAAACCGGGTCAAGTTGAACTACAAACACCACCAAGTGTGGTTCAATTTCTTACTCTTAAAACCCCCAAATTACTATCCAAAATATACAGAATGCTTTCTAAAACAGATGAATCAATATCACTTCCTATTGCAAAATGGGAAGCGGATTTATCAGTTAACTTAGACCAAAACTTCTGGTCTCAGATTTGCTTAAAAACCTTTCATCTAATTAGAAATCCCAGTCTTCAATTAATTCAATACAAAATACTACACAGAGTGCACGATACAGGTCATCGGATGTTCAAGATGGGCTTTACGTCTACCAACAACTGCTCACACTGCCAAACCAATTCACCGGACAATTATATCCACGCTCTTTGGTTCTGTCCACCAGTTCAGAAGTTTTGGCGCGAGATATGTGAAGACTTATCGAAGTGTCTGAAATGTAACATTCCAACTTCCCCCTTAGTGTGTTTGTTGGGCAGCTTAGATAATGTCACTACAGATAAGATATAGCCCATATGGTTTTCACTGCCCTATGCATAGCCAAGAAAACAGTCCTCATGAACTGGAAAAATAAAAATAATCTTAATTCTAACCAATATAGAAATTATCTATTAGATTACATTAGTCTTGATACAGCCTCTGCCACCACATCATATCAGTTGCTCTGGGCTCCTTTGATCAGCTCCATCACCTAGTGGGGGTGGGGGGGTCTTAGTTTGGTCCCGCCTTCGTTGTTGTGATTGGTGTGGGGGTAGGGACAGGCTTGGGGCATCGGGTGGTTCCCCAGGAGCATCTTCCTTGGAGGGCTTGTATAGGAATTTCTTTTATTTATGTATTAATCACATTATTTTTGTCACGGTCCTGGGTCTCCTGACCCAGCGTTTTTAGTTCTTTGTGATGTTTGTATTATTGTACTTGTGTGAGTTATTCGATGGTTTCTAGTTTCGATCCCTTGCCCTTCATGTTTCTCTGTGTCCCCTCTGTTCTGTGTAAGTCTGTGTCTGCATGTTTGAGTTCCCCTCTGTGTCTTTCGGTTCTTAGAGTCCTCTGCCTTATGGTTTATGTCTCTGTGTTTCTTAGTTGCTGTCTCCACTGTGTCAAGTTCGCGTCTCTGTGTGATCCTTCCTGTTTTACTTTGAAGGTCCGTGTCTTATGTGAATGCTTCCCGCTTTGCTTGTCTCGTCAGTCCTGATTTCTCCCAGCTGTGCTCTCCTTCTGTGTCTCATTCCCCTCGTTACTCCCCAGTGTATTTAAACCCTGTGTTTCTCTGAGTCAGTGTCGCGTCGTCCCTCATGCTGTGTGAATCTCCCTGTGTCTCTCTGTGGGTTTAGTTTGTGAGTTCCAGTTTAGTTTGCTTTGTATGACTTTCTCCTGCCAGCGAATAAAGCTGAGTTCTTTGTGTTTAAACCTCGTGCCTGAGTGCCTGCATTTTGGGTCCAACTCCTGCCTGCCGCACAGCGATTCATGACAATTTTATTGTATAATGCCTTGGTGCCACTGGATTTTAACATGTCCCACACTCATACAGTTAGACAAATGGTGGGGGTCTGGTAAGGAAGTTGGGGGAAGCAGACAACTCCACAGGAAGAATCTTTTGTCTCTTTGAGGACTCTGGGAGGCAGCAAGGGAGTGTGAACCTTAAAGTGTGAAACAGCTGTGTACTGCCTTTTGTTCCTGGAGAAGGTGTTTAACTGAGAGCCACGTTAGGCTCGGTGAGACTCTGCTGACCGTCTGTCCCGCGGACATGCAGGCTCTCCACCAAGCTTTGTTTTCTGTTCTTTGTGTTTTGATTAAAGAATGATAACTACCGCTCACTGCTCGTCTGCAGGCTTTATTTAATGGAAAACCTCCACAACAGTCTCAACCCGGGGTAGCGGTCATGGCCTATTAAGGGCTCTGTTGGGTCTTAGGTGATGGTCTCCTCGTGGCTGCGTGCAGCGGGGCTAGGGGAGGGTCTGTGCTGACTGACATGGGTTACTGACCTGGTAGCCTGGCTGCCCCTGGATGGGTCGTGGGGTTCTGGGGGTGCTTAGTCTCCGGGCTGGAGCCCTGGCTGGGCCTTGGGGGCTTGGGTCCTGGTTGGTGTGTCGCTGGGGTTGTGGGCGGGTGGGTGTATGGGGGTTCAGCCCTGGCGCGGGATGCCACCAGTGCATTGAGCCACCTGAGGGGCTCTTCAACTGGTGGGGGAGGCTGTTACATCTTGCAGGTCTCCTCTCTCCAGGAACTCACTCTGCAGGTGGGGGAGATACAGGAGAGGTGGAGGACGATCTCAGCCTGGGTGTCTATTGTCTTGTGTAGTCTGGGAGATGAGTGGATGACAGTTCAGGTGCAGTTTTCTCTGTGGAGGGGTCTGGTGGGCTGTCCCGGGCTCTGTGGGGCCGGGCGGCGCTGCTGAAATGGGCCCCGGACCGGATGGGCCTGGGCCCCCTTGCCCTGGTGGGTTTCATCTCCAGCTGCCTCCCTCTTCCCGCTCCACCACAATCACCCACAAATGCCGGGCCTTGGGGTTAAGGTGTGTCACCAGGGTGCAGGGGAGGCATCTTCCCCTCTGTCCCCTTCTGGCTGCCTGTGCCTCAATTTTATCCCACAACTTAGACATTCACATTACTCACACTCTCGTAACACATACATATAGGATCTTGGGGGTGGGCACGCTACACGGACTCCAAAAGACCATCAGGGTGTACACCTCACCCCTGGCGTCGTTGCCCACCTCTTAATTTTAAATACACGTAGACATTGAGGGCTATCAGGAGGGGCTATGTGCTTACCTGCTGCTCTCTGGCAGGTAGCTCCATGCCCTCCTGGGTTTTAAATGCACCTTAGAACACTCATGCATCAACACTACATATGAGCGGGCGGAGGAGGGAGGTTTGGAGTCTTCACCCCTGTTCTCTGTGGCCTGATGGGGCGGGTTGGGCTCTGGAATGTGGGGCATACTGGAGATTCTTTTATTTATTTATTATTATTATTTATTATTTATTATTTATTATTCTTCATACTGGAGACTCTTTCTTGGATATCTGCCACTGTGATGGTTACTGGACCCTGTTCAGGGAGGTCGCTGTGGTCTGCCCTCAGATCCACTAGCCACTGAGCATTGCCGTTATGGGTTGCGTCCTTCTCCCATATGCTCTTCCAGTATTGCTCCGTCGCCAGCCTTGGTGGTGCTGTCCTCTTATTATTGATCCCTTGCCACTGAGAGTACACCTTTGCTGGTTCTGTGGAGAACAGCTGGTTTATTCTCCTGCCTTCTATCTCTCTCGTGTACCTCCTCAAGCGGCTGGCCAAGGCTGTGAGTCTTTGCTTGGCAGTTTCCAAGGCCTCAGGTATGGACCTTCTTTGAAAGGTGCGACAAAGAAGGTGCATATATATATATGTATGTATGTATGTATATATATATATATATGTATGTATGTATGTATATATATATATATATATATATATATATATATATATATATATATATATATATATATATACATACATACACACACACACACACACACACACACACACACACACACACACACACACACACACACACAAGGGACCAGGTCAGGGGGGAGATATCGTCACCCCTACCCGAGATTTGGTACAAAGCCCCAAGTGCGATAGGAGAAGTGCGAGAGGAACTGACCTAAAAACAGGATCATGGCCAAGCTTGAAACCTGGATCCCCCGTAGTCGGTTACCGAGATTACGTGAAGTACCCTCAGAAGGAGAAGGAGGCTAGAGGGCAAGATCAAAGTAGCACGGAGGGAGGTTAGCCAACTAACGGAGTTGCAGAAAGGTGCGGCAAAGAAGGTGCATAAGAAATACAGCAAACTGTCCATACCTGAGGCCTTGGAAACTGCCAAGCAAAGACTCACAGCCTTGGCCAGCCGCTTGAGGAGGTACACCAGAGAGATAGAAGGCAGGAGAATAAACCAGCTGTTCTCCAGAACCAGCAAAGGTGTACTCTCAGTGGCAAGGGAACAATAAGAGAACAGCACCACCAAGGCTGGAGACGGAGCAATACTGGAAGAGCATATGGGAGAAGGACGCAACCCATAATGGCAATGCTCAGTGGCTAGTGGATCTGAGGGCAGACCATAGCGACCTCCCTGAACAGGGTCCAGTAACCATCACAGTGGCAGATATCCAAGAAAGGGTCTCCAGTATAAAGAGTTGGACAGCACCAGGGCCCGACATGGTTCATGCCTACTGGCTAAAGAAGCTGACTGCACTCCACGAGCGTCTGGCAGCACAAATGAACCAGCTGCTAGTTAACGAGAGACACCCGGAATGGCTAACCGAAGGTCGAACGGTCCTGATCCCCAAGGACCCCAAGAAGGGACTGGTCCCATCCAACTACTGACCAATAACCTGCCTCAGTACTACATGGAAGCTCCTGTCAGGCATCATATCGGCTAAGATGAACAGGCACATGGGTCAATACATGAGTGGGACACAGAAAGGAATTGGCAAGAATACCAGAGGCGCAAAACACCAGCTACTGGTAGACAGAACAGTCAGCCGAGACTGCAAGACCAGACTGACCAACCTGTGCACTGCCTGGATTGATTACAAGAAGGCCTATGACTCAATGCCCCACAGCTGGATACTGGAATGCCTAGAATTGTACAAGATCAATGGGACCCTAAGAGCCTTCATCAGGAACTCAATGGGGATGTGGCGTACAACACTAGAGGCCAACTCCAAGCCCATAGCACAAGTCGCCATCAAGTGCGGGATCTACCAAGGAGATGCTCTGTCCCCACTGCTGTTCTGCATAGGCCTGAACCCCCTCAGTGAGATCATTAACAAGACTGGCTACGGATACCGACTACGGAACGGAGCAGTTGTCAGCCACCTCCTGTACATGGATGACATCAAACTGTATGCCAAGAGTGAACGAGACATCGATTCACTGATCCACACTACCAGGCTATACAGCAATGACATTGGAATGTCGTTCGGACTGGAGAAGTGTAGTCGGATGGTAACAAAGAGAGGGAAGGTAGTCAGAACTGAGGGGATTGAACTACCAGAAGGCAACATTGCAGACATAGAGGACAGTTACAAGTACTTGGGGATCCCGCAGGCGAATGGGAACCATGAAGAGGCCGCTAGAAAGGCTGCAACCACCAAGTACCTGCAGAGGGTCAGGCAAGTCCTGAGGAGTCAGCTGAATGGTAAGAACAAGATCCGGGCCATCAACACGTACGCCCTGCCTGTGATCAGGTACCCTGCTGGGGTAATAGGCTGGCCAAAGGAGGAGATAGAAGCCACTGACATAAAGACAAGAAAGCTCCTTACCATGCATGGAGGGTTTCACCCCAAGTCCAGCACCCTGAGGCTGTACGCTAAGCGGAAGGAAGGGGGCCGGGGACTGGTGAGTGTCAGCACCACAGTCCAGGATGAGACAACGAACATCCAAGAATACATTGGGAAGATGGCCCCAACTGACCGAGTGCTCAGTGAATACCTCAGGCAGCAGAAACCCAAGAAAGAGGAGGGAGACGAGGAACCATCATGGAAGGTATGTACCACCGGCAGATAGAGGAGGTGGCTGATATCCAGAAATCCTACCAGTGGCTGGACAAAGCTGGACTGAAAGACAGCACAGAGGCACTAATCATGGCAGCACAAGAACAAGCTCTGAGCACAAGATCCATAGAGGCTGGGGTCTATCACACCAGGCAAGACCCCAGGTGCAGGCTGTGTAAAGATGCCCCAGAGACAATCCAGCACATAACAGCAGGGTGCAAGATGCTAGCAGGCAAGGCATACATGGAACGCCATAACCAAGTGGCCGGCATAGTGTACAGGAACATCTGTGCCGAGTATAACCTGGAAGTCCCGAGGTCAAAATGGGAGATGCCCCCAAGGGTGGTGGAGAATGACCGAGCTAAGATCCTGTGGGACTTCCAGATACAGATGGACAAAATGGTGGTGGCTAACCAACCGGACATAGTGGTGGTAGACAAACAGAAGAAGACGGCCGTAGTGATCGATGTAGCGGTTCCGAATGACAGCAATATCAGGAAGAAGGAACACGAGAAGCTGGAGAAATACCAAGGGCTCAGAGAAGAGCTCGAGAGGATGTGGAGGGTGAAGGTAATGGTGGTCCCCGTGGTAATCGGAGCACTAGGTGCGGTGACTCCCAAGCTAGGCGAGTGGCTCCAGCAGATCCCGGGAATAACATCGGAGATCTCTGTCCAGAAGAGCGCAGTCCTGGGAACAGCTAAGATACTGCGCAGGACCCTCAAGCTCCCAGGCCTCTGGTAGAGGACCCGAGCTTGAAGGATAAACCGCCCGCAGGGGCGTGCTGGGTGTTATATATATATATATATATATATATATATATATATATATTTTTTTTTTATATGGGGTGCAACGATACACAAAATTCACGGTTCGATACTTTGGTGTCAGGTTCGATATTTTTTCGATACAAAACAAAATGTTCATGCCTTTTTAATTTGTCATTTATTAAAATTATAAATATATATTTTAACTCAAAAGTACAGTTTTTAAATTTAATGTGGCTGAAACAACAAAATAATAAAAAAAATAAAATCTATCTGATGGAGAAATCATTCATCTTTGGAAAAGAGAGTTTATTACAGAGAAATGTCTCTTTCCAAAATAAAAGCTCTACTATACGCTTCTTCTGGGCTATATTATCAGCAGCATATTAAACATATCAGGTCCCCATAAGGAGAATCCTGTGCCAACAGCTGTCTAAATGACTCGGGTAAAGTTTGTAGCATGGTGCTTGTTGTTTTTGTCTGCTTCCACTTGTCTTTGCACTAGGATGATGTCGGAGTAAATGTGCAGTCATATTCGTTGTGTTCTCACTAGTGCTGTCAGCGTAAATCTCGTTGAAATGACGTTAACGCCACAACACGGCAAATCTCCGTTAACGAGCTACCGCCGATCGCCCCGTGCGTGGGGCTAGACGGCCAACACGTTAATGAGCTAACTGCGCTAACACACTAGTTCCCACCCAAGTAATTGAGCATTGCGTGGCACATCCAACATACTGTTTTACTTTAGTCCATGACGCGCTTACCTTCAGGGTCATACGTCACATGAAAACCAAAATAGTTCCAAACGCCAGATCTGAATGAGGGTGGGGGAGGTTCAATTTGCCATGTTGCAAGGAGAGCTTAACTTCTGTCTCGCTAGCTTGCCCTGCGCTCTTCCTTCTGACGATGCTGTCTGTGTTGAGCGCTCAGTGAATCTGCATTCGACTACTCCGCCTAGGCTGCACTGTCGAGCGCATCGTCAGAAGGACAGTTGATAAAATAAATTTAAAATTTTGTATTGTTCGATACATATGCGTACCGAACCGAAAGCACTGTATCGAACGGTTCAATATCGATACGAGTATTGTTGCACCCCTAAAATATATTTTATATATATATATATATATATATATATATATATATATATATATACACACATTTATTTGAGGTGACTCTTTTCTGTTAAGCCATGAAGAGGCTATTTGGTCTCTCCAATGTAGACGTCTAAGCATTCCTCACTACACTGTACAGCAGTGTACAATGAGACTCATACACCGACAGATGTCTGTAGAGTAGCCAGAGCTCCATGTCTCTGGCAGCAGTGAAGAACAAAGCAGGCTATAAAACCACTTACCCTGTGTTACCTAATGAAGCTGCTGCTGTGCATGGCATTTATCTGTATAACGGAAACAAGCAAATGGAAATACAATTAAACACTGCTCACCTGTTCTTTTTTCTCAGATTTTTGTCATTTTCTAATTGTTGGTTGCTTTCACTGTATGATTTCATATGTTTTAGTGGAAAGATGAATGCAGTGATGTTTGTACCATCATGATGTGTGACATTTCTAAAGTATTGTCTGAGATTTATAAAGTAGGTCTCAGACTTTGATAAAGTGATAATTGTAACATTGTTGTTGATTTTTCTGCCAATTTCAATAAAGACCAAAACTCACAATGTATTTGTTAGTAAATCTGGTTTTCAAGACTTTGTCTTCCCCACTTTACCAAGACACAGTGGACATAAACTAGCAAAAGAGTTGGATGGAAAGACCTGCAGTAAGGATGTACACATCCAGAGGACTACATGATCGGATGTTTTACTTTTGCTAGTCAGCACCAGAAAAACCAGTAGGTCAAATAAATTCAAATTCAGCACAAGCATAATGTTTCAACTTGCAAGCATAATTTGATGACGGACTATATTTGAAGCCAGAATAGGTTCAAATATAGAAATAAACAGAATAGTCTAACCCAGGGATGTCAACTCATTTTACATTTGTTTTGGCCTTACAGTTTTTCTGTTACAAGCTTTTCATTTGCTTGAATGTAACCAAAGACATAATTCTAACCTTATATTGGTCAAATTTTGGTGATTGCCAGGGCAGCACTCTAAGGAATGACCTCTCTCTCCCCTGCCACCTCTTCCTGCTTATATGGGGGAACACTGAGGTATTCCCAGGCCAGCTGAGAGATGTAATCTCTCCAGCATGTCCTTGGTCTGCCCTGGGGCCTCCTTCAGACAGGACATGCCTGAAACATCTCACCCAGAGGGCCAAATGCCCAAACCACCTCAACTGGCTCCTTTTGATGTGGAGTAGTAGCAGCTTTACTCTGCACCACTCTAGGATGGTTGAAATCCTCGCCATATTTCTAATATCTCTAAGGCACAGGGCAGCTACCCCTCAGAGAAAGCAAATTTCTGCCTCTGATATTCATAATCTGATTCTTTCGGTCATGACCCAGAGCTTGTGACTATGGAACTGATGCAGACTGACCAGTAGGAAGAGAGCGAATGAGTCTGTGAGAGAGGAAAAAGCGAGGGACAGGGTTACTGGGGTTCCCCCTTGGAGCCAGGCCTGGGGAGGGAGCTGATGGCCATCTTAGCCCAAGGAGCCAGGAAAGTGAGGAGAGAGCGGGGGGAAACACGTAGCAAAAGGTCATGGGTCAGACTCAGGCCGTTGCTTTCTGGACACACGACGTGTGGCTGTGAGCTAAACGAACTCCCCAACTGACTGAATTTATGAAGTTGTGAAGATTATTCCCTGATGGTATGAAATATGAAAGCTTGCCCACACTGTCGCTCACAGATGGGCAGTTTTTATTTTGAGTGTGAAGTGGCAGGGTTAAGAATGAACACTTGAGTGCTCAGCTGATTAGGACGGTGCTAGATAAGTACCAGACCATTTATTTATACTGCAGCAGGTGGCTACAAAATTAGTCAGCAGCTATAACACACTTCCTGGACATGTCTGATCAGTGCATTTGTTATTTCAGTGCACACTGAATGAGGGAGAACGCTGTTCCTCATCAGAAGCGTTCTCCTATTCAGGGGTGCTTGTTTATAAGTGTGGTCAGCCTGATGAACGGTTGCTCTAACAACATAACATAACAGTGTTGAATTTCAAAGGATCTGTCGCCATGCCAGACTCTTCAGTGGGTATGTCTTTGAAGCCCATATCTAATGTATTGGATTTAAAACAATACCAGGAAAATATAGACTGTACAGCAGGTATTAGAGACTGGAAGTCTGCTTAGTGAATCATAGCTGTGTAAGACAGATTTTTTGGGAAGCATGTTGAGAAATTTCTAGAATAGTCCTAAAAATGTAAACTCAATCAATGTTTTGGAATGAGGATTAAAGAAAGATGATTAAAAAAATTTAAAACAAGCAACACAGAGTTTAAAAATGTGAGAAGGACAAAAAACAAAAATCCAAAGCAGAAATGTGCACATACAGACCAACATCTTCAAAAATGCAGACAGAAGTAACTGAAAACCAAATGTTTACACTCAGATGCCAAAATAGGTGAAATTCCTGAAAAGGTGCAGTGTTTTTGTGCACAGGACAATCAGCATGAATGAGCTGGATGGCTGAGACAGCAAGTGGATGACAATCATACGTCAGCACACGCACGGCTGCTTTCACAAAGAAGCATTTGCCAAATATAAACTTTTGATGAGTAGTGGTTTACAAGCTTCTCAGGAAATAACAGCATGAGGTGTTAATATGCATGAGGTGGCATCAAAGGGGGTACATGTCTGTGCCTATAAAAAGCAACAGCTGTGCCTGACTTAATTCAGTCTCCGCCCCCTGTGTTGTAATCACCTGGTGTAGCCAAACACCACTCTTACTGCTCCTGACACACTTGTCGCTCCTGTTCTGTCAGTGTCTGCAGTCTTTGCTAGATGTCTTCCATTATGTAAAATAAGACACCAATCAGATTACAACAGTTGTGAATGATTTAACAATTTCTGTGTTGGGAAGCTTTAATTAGTGTGAAATAGCAGCCTTACATGCTTACTGTATGGTACATCTGCCATACTACTGTATTAGCAGCTAATGCTGAGCAGGCGCTTTGCTCTGCTCTGGAATTTTGCAACTGCAGTGTTGCTCAAACAAACACCAGAGTCATGATGCTCTGTGTGAGGGACCCAAACTGTTCCACACAGAACCAGAGTTGATGGTAAATGAACTGGTTCTTTCATAGCACTTTTCTACTCTGAGCGCTCAAAGCAACTTGCAACTTGCCTCATTCCGCCATTCACAACCAATCACTTTTTCTTTCTATTTAACACACGCACTTTCATGAATGTACCTGAGAGCAATTTGGAGTTAGTATCTTGCCCAAGGATATTAGGCATGCAGACTGGAGCAGCAGATACTTGGAATTACTAACTAGGAAACCTACACTGGAAATACCCAACACACAGGACTGACAGCTGTAAGGAAATCTGGACAGATGTACCAAAGAACATGGGTGAAGCAAATCAGACTAATGAAACAGAGGAAGTAAAACGGAGCACGGCGCACACCAAAAACAGGAACTAAACAAAAACAAAGAGAGAGACCCAGACTCAAGACAACCACAGAGATGTGACTGAGGAATTTTAACATTTAAAAAATGTCAAATAATAGAATAACATATTTAATTTAACACAGTGTGAACCATCATGCAGCCTGTTCTGGTTGCTCCTGTTTTTTCTCCATACTTTAAACTGTTTCTTCCTTTTTGTTTAGTCTTTTACTTGTTATTGCAGAGATTTAGTTTGTTTTAAATATTTTTCTGTCAAACATGTGGTTTGAGAGTGTTTTTGTTATCCTCGTCACCATGGACTCATTGCTTTCATTGAGGCATGGGATCGTAGTGCAGCAGCTACACACCGCATGGTTTGTTTACTCCATGGATCAGTTGAACGGCCTGATTCCGGCTCACCCACAGACATACCAGCTGAAATCTGGAGGAAAGGACACAGTGAATGTAGAGGTGGGGGGCGGAGGGAGACAGCAAGGGCTTGAAGAGAGTAGGAGGCATAAGCCGTGTCTCCGTCTATTATGTTGGGGATTTTTTATGATACATGTAATAATAATAATAATGGATTGCATTTTATGTAGCGCTTTTCGGGGCCCGCAAAGCGCTTTACAATTCCACTATTCAGTCACTCTCACATTCACACACTGGTGGAGGCAGCTGCAGTTGTAGCCACAGCTGCCCTGGGGCAGACTGACAGAGGCGAGGCTGCCATATCGCGCCATCGGCCCCTCTGGCCAACACCAGTAGGCGGTAGGTGAAGTGTCTTGGCCAAGGACACAACGACCCCGGACAGTCTCGGTGTGTGTGTGTGTGTGTGTGTGTGTATATGTGTGTGTGTGTGTGTGTGTGTGTGTGTATATATATGTGTGTGTGTGTGTATATATATATATATATATATATATATATATATATATATATATATATATATATATATATATATATATGGGGTGCAACGATATTCGTATCGATATTGAACCATCAACTTTCCTTCTGACGATGCTGTCTGTGTTGAGCGCTCAGTGGATCTGCGTTCGACTACTCCGCCTAAGCTGCACTGTCGAGCGCAGATCCACTGAGCGCTCAACACAGACAGCATCGTCAGAAGGAAGAGCGCAGGGCAAGCTAGCGAGACAGAAGTTAAGCTCTCCTTGCAACATGGCAAATTGAACCTCCCCCACCCTCATTCAGATCTGGTGTTTGGAACTATTTTGGTCTTCATGTGACGTATGACCCTGAAGGTAAGCGCGTCATGGACTAAAGTAAAACAGTATGTTGGATGTGCCACGCAATGCTCAATTACATGGGTGGGAACTAGTGTGTTAGCGCAGTTAGCTCGTTAACGTGTTGACGCCGTCCAGCCCCACGCACGGGGTGATCCGCGGTAACTCGTTAACGGAGATTTGCCGTGTTGTGGCGTTAACGTTATTTCAGATTAACGCTGACAGCACTAGTGGGAACACAACGAATATGACTGCACATTTACTCTGACATCATCCTAGTGCAAAGACAAGTAAGCAGACAAAAACAACAAGCAGGCATTCTACAAACTTTACCCGAGTCATTTAGACAGCCGTTAGCACACGATTCTCCTTATGGGGACCTGATATGTGTCATGTTTCGGCTGTGTGGCAGGCAGGAGAGGACCCAAACGCAAACTCACGGGGACAGAACTTGAACTCAAAAGCACAGCTTTAATTGCTGGAAAAATAGAACGCAGGCAATACAAAACTAAACTGGGTAAGCTAATCATAAAGTATACCAGGAGACACGGGGAGAATCACACACAGCATGAGGGAGACTACGACACTGACAAAGAGAAACACAGGGCTTAAATACACAGAGGGATAACGAGGGAATGAGACACAGAAGGAGAGCACAGCTGGAGTAATCAGGCTGGACGAGACAAGGGAAGCAAAACTAGAAACACTCACATGAGACACGGACCTCCAAAGTAAAACAGGAAACACACTGACTGAATTCTAAACATGCAAACTTAACAGCAACTGGGGAGACAGAACATAGGAACCTGAAACATGGTACAAAAACGTCACAGTGGACATAACATGGAACACAGGGAAGCCATATGACAAAGCCATGATAACCATAACAGACCTAGGGAAACAAGAAACAGTACAACAAAGGACTCAAAACATAAACCATAATATAAAAACACAAGATCTCTTCAAAATAAAATAGGAAACATAATGAGACGCAGACATGACAACCAGAACTTGACAACGTAAGACACAGACATGAAACACATGAAGAGCAGGGGAGACTTAACATGGGTTGGAAACACAAGGGGGAACTAATAAACAAATGAACATAGGAGACCTAATGAGCTTAAACATACTATAAACATCAAAATGAACTAAAACTCAAAACACTGGGTCATACGACCCAGGATCGTGACAATATGCTTAATATGCTGCTGAGAATATAGCCCAGAAGAAGCGTATAGTATAGCTTTTATTTTGGAAAGAGCCATTTCTCCGTAATAAACTGTCTTTTCCAAAGATGAGTGAGTCCTCAATCAGATACAGGGCTCGCAATATCGCTAGCCCGACGTCCCGGGGCTAGCGATTTTTTTCAGTCGGGCTACCAAAATCTATCTCTGCCCTGCCCGTCGGGCTATTGCAGGAAGGAAAAATATATGTCATGCTTTTGCATTCTTTCGGAAATGTAGCTGGGTAATTATGTCATTGGCATCGGTGAGCCACTGTCAATATGTGACATATTGAAATCGCGTTTGAATTTGCGCTTGTTTTTTTGCTTTCACTTTGCAATCGCGCGAACTGTGTATAGAGAGCGACAGCACTGATCTGTGAGTGATGATAATTTGTGCACCAATTCCTCTGACATCGTCTTATTAATCGTTAGCTTACTATGCAAACATGACAAGTGAAATCTCCCGCAGCAAGCTTAAACATGTGAGAGGTTGATCACGCAGAGAATCGCTGAGCTTATGTGAGTGCGTGTGTAAAAGCAGCAGGATTTATATTTTAGTTCTGCTGAGCCAAATAAGACAGGTCAGGGTGAAGAAGTGACAGCCAAAGAAAAGCTTACCACAAAACGGAGAAGTTATGACAAATCAGACTATAAGGCAAAAAGAAAGTGCAGCTTTATGGTTTCATGGACAAAAGAATTTCTGTGGCTGCGATATGACGAGCTAAATAACCAGGGCTGCACATAAGTGGTCCGCAGGTGCGCATTCGCTGTCAAAATAAAAAACACGCACAAGGGTTAGGGTTAAATTTAAAAACTGTACTTTTGAGTTAAAATATATATTTATAATTTTAATAAATGACAAATTAAAAATGCATGAACATTTTTTTGTATCGAAAAAATATCGAACCGTGACACCAAAGTATCGAACCGAACCGTGAATTTTGTGTATCGTTGCACCCCATATATATATATATATATATTCTATATATATTATTCTAAACCTTATGAGCTTATGAACTGACCTCAGCCTGTCAAAATGAGCCATAAAAATGATGCATGATAAGTTCTGGGACAAATGCCCAGAAAGTTCAGCAAAGCAAGTGTTGAATATGTAAATTGATACATACATAATGGAAGGAGGAGTTGAAGACTCACCCATAAAAAATGATTCAGAAATGCACTCAGCAGTATTTGTGTGTGTGTGTGTGTGTGTGTGTGTGTGTGTGTGTGTGTGTGTGTGTGTGTGTGTGTGTGTGTGCGCGCGCTGTGTCTTGCTGTTTCTGTAACTGTTCAACAGCTCTGCTCTTTTCCAGAGCTATTTCAATGCTTTGATTTTAATTGGATTGATTGATGAACAAGTAATTGGCTGGATAAAGTTCATCATGCAGGCTTTAAAATTGCAACTCGACAGTTATAATGGGTCACTAGCAAATAAGATGGATAAGCTAACAGCGTTAGCCCAGAGTGAGCAGAAGTTTTGGGAGTGTAGCCTCATATGCTTCACTGAATCATGGGTCCACCAGAATATTCCTGATTACAAGGGTCCACTTTTCGGGCCAATAGGAACAACTCTGCGAGAGGTAAGCAGAGAGGAGGGGGGCTTGCTGCTCTTGTTAACATCCCGCGGTGTAACCCTGCTCATATCCTAATCAAAGAGCACATTTGTTGCCTGGACATTGAACTGTATGCTGTTTGACTCAGGCCATATTATTTGCCCAGGGAATTTAGGCACATGATCTTGGTGGCTGTCTATATTCCTCCCTGTGCTAACCCCCACAGCTTCATGTGACATTATTCATTAGACTGCTTACAGATTCAGCACCTGACTGCCTTCCTCACGGCCAAAAATAGGGCCGTCAGAGCGGGCAATAGAGATCAGAACAGGATTTTGGTGGGGAACAGACAGAGAGAATAAGGACAATGATATCATCATCATCATCATCGTTTATTTATATAGCACTTTAAAAACACACAAGGCTGACCAAAGTGCTGAACAACAGAAACATAATAGATACCACAAGAATAATAAATACGATAAAATAATAAACTAGCGAAAACAATAAAATACAAGTCAGTCAACCACTGAATCAAAAGCCAGTGAATAAAAATGCGTTTTCAATCTGGATTTAAAAACCATCACTGATGTTGTTAAGGTTCAAAATATTGGGGATGGAGACAAGAGAAAAAACCACAATAACAACACTGGTCCGGCCGGGTTGAGTCAAACGATGATTTAATGATCACACACGTGGGAGATGGACACTGATGCAGACAGCCTCAAAATCTCAAAATGGTGGAGCATTGCTCAAACTTTTATAACCTCTGGTGCCTCCACCTTATCATAAAAAGCCTAAACATTCACATGCTCTCTCTCACCCAGCGCCTAAGCTACGACCTTGGCTCCCTGTTTATCTGCTCCTGCTGAAATGGGGCAGAAAACTCCAGCACACTCTGTTCTCTTCTACTCAGACAAATTAGACAATAACCTTCTGCGAACAGTATTTCTTATAACTCAGCAATATAATGCATCATAAAACAATATCATTCATTCACAACAAGTCAGCAATTTAATGTAATGCAAATCAGTTTAACTAATGCAATAGTTATCAGCTTCTTCTAATTCAGGAGAATAATGCAAACTAAAACTACATAATAATTCACAATCTTTAATTAGGGGTATAACATGGCATAAAATAATATCATAATTTTACAATGTCGATCGCCTAATGTGAAGAGGGAGATTATTCCAAAGCTTAGGAGCCACAATAGAGAATGCTCGGTCTCCTCTCAGTTTCAACTGTGATTTGGGGACATAGGGCTTCAGCAAATCAGACAGATATGCAAGTGCCAGACCATTTAAAGATTTAAAAACCAATAAAAGAACTTTAAAATGAATCCTAAATTCAATTGGAAGCCAGTGCAGGGAGGCCAGAACCGGAGTAATGTGCTCAAATTTCCTTTTACCAGATAAAAACCGTGCCGCAGCATTCTGTACTAGTTGCAGGCGTGTCAGAGTGCCCGGTCCAACCCCTATTAAAAGGGAGTCGCAATAATCCAAGTGTGAGGTTATAAAAGCGTGGATAACAGTCTCCAAGTCACGCCTTGAAAGAAAAGGTTTGACCTTCGACAGATGCCTGAGTTGATAGAATGATGATTTCACCACCGCATTCACGTGGCCATCAAAGGTAAGTGCAGAGTCGATTTTTAACCCAAGATTGGTAATCGAGCTCTTCAGGTGAAGGGTCAGAGCAGCAAGGTCAACATCAGGGATGTCAGAGGAACGATTCGGGCCAAACAGAATTACTTCCGTTTTACGTTCGTTAAAATTTAAAAAGTTTAGAGCCATCCATGACTTAACATCACTGAGGCAATCAAGCAGGAGTCTAAGTGGGGAGCTATCAGAATAACTGAAAGGAAAATAAAGCTGGCAATCATCAGCATATAGATGAAATGAGACTTTGTGTTTACGAAAGATCGCACCCAGTGGCAGGAGATGAAAACAGTAATGGCCCAAGAATAGATCCCTGTGGTACACCCCATGGCAGAGGGGCCACAGAGGACGATGACGAACCCAACTTAACACAGAAGCTCCTGTTTGACAGATATGATCCTGTCTCCCCCCCACCCTGGACCCCCACCAATTCGCATACCGCCGGAACAGGAGCACAGAGGATGCAGTCTCCATCGCAATGCACTCTGTCCTCTCACACCTGGACAACAACAACACCTACGCCAGAATGCTGTTTATAGACTTCAGTTCAGCATTCAATACAATCCACCCCTCACAACTCATCAGGAAACTGACAGACCTGGGTATCAGTTCCCTCATCTGCAAATGGTTACTGGACTTCCTGACCAACCGCCCCCAACATGTCCGGCTGGATAACCGCTGCTCATCTACCATCACAATGAACACCGGTGTACCACAAGGCTGTGTGATGAGCCCTTTCCTCTACTCCCTCTTCACCCACGACTGCAGACCTGCTGATGGTTCCAACACCATCATTAAGTTTGCAGATGACACCACGGTGATTGGCCTCATCAGTGACAACGATGAGGCCGCCTACAGGGAGGAGGTGGATCGTCTGGCTGAGTGGTGCGACAGAAACAACCTGCTGCTTAACACCGAGAAGACCAAGGAGCTCATCGTGGACTACAGGAGGAATGCTGACCCACATCCACCCATCCACATTAAGGGGACGGCTGTGGAGCGTGTGAGCAGCTTCAAGTTCCTGGGAGTCCACATCTCCGAGGATCTCACCTGGACGACCAACTGCTCCAAGCTGGTCAAGAAGGCTCACCAGCGCCTCTTCTTCTTGAGGACTCTGAGGAAGAACCACCTGTCCTCAGACATCCTGGTGAACTTCTATCGCTGCACCATCGAGAGCATCCTGACCAACTGTATAACAGTCTGGTACGGGAACTGCTCTGCCTCGGACCGGAAGGCGTTGCAGAGGGTCGTGAAAACTGCCCAGCGCATCGCCGGAGCACCACTTCCTGCCATAAAAGACATCTACAGGAAGCGGTGTCTGAAAAGGGCTGGGAAAATCATCAAAGACCCCAGTCACCCATCACATGGACTCTTCACCCTCCTGCCCTCTGGGAGGCGCCACAGGAGCCTCTGGACTAAGACCACCAGGTACTGGAACAGCTTCTTCCCCACAGCTGTCAGACTCCTGAACTCTGCCTCCTGACATCTGACCCACGTTAAACTCATGGACTGAACATACACACACCCACAATGGACAACTGTACCCTCAAACACAATAATAACATGGACTGAACCACCACTCACAACCACTAGCACTTTATATAGCCTCTGTAGAAACTATCTACACCCTCACTTATCTTAACTGCACTACTGTATAGCTCTGTGTAAATAATCATTCTGTACATTCGATAATCTTTAATCCTACAACTGTTTACAACTTGCATAGTTCCCATTTCTGTATAGCTGTATATCCCAGATTCTGTAAAGTTATTTATTTCATATTCTGTATAGTTTTTCATATTTATATCCTGTTCATATCCTGTACATAGCTTGTACTCACTACAGCCTGTACATACTTATAGTTATAGAATATTCACAACATACTTCATACCGTGTACATTATAACATACCATAATAGACCCATTTCTGTAATATACTCACATATCTATATTATTGCTAATATATATTGTAATATATCTATATCACTAAAGCACTTCTGGATGGATGCAAACTGCATTTCGTTGCCCTGTACCTGTGCATGTGCAATGACAATAAAGTTGAATTCTATTCTATTCTATTCTATGATTTTATCCACAGGAGTGCCAAGCCAGAAATGCCCACACAAAGCTGTAATCGAGAGATTACAATGCCTGGAGAGACTGGTCATTAAACACATCAGAGCTGCTTTTCCACCATCTCTGGACCCGCACCAGTATGCATACAGGGAGAACCGGTCAACTGAGGATGCGATCGCCATAGTGCTGCACACATTATTGAAGCACTTGGAACACAGGAACACCTATGCACGGCTCCTCTTTGTAGACTACAGCTCGGCTTTTAATACCATCCGGCCATATAAACTCCGTCCCAAACTCCACCAACTGGGACTCAACTCCTCTCTGTGCAACTGGATTGTGGACTTCCTCACTAACCGCAGACAGAGTGTCAGAGTGGGTAAGAACACCTCTTCCACCCTTGTGGTCAACACCGGTGCCCCTCAGGGGTGTGTTCTGAGCCCTCTGCTATACACTCTCTTCACCCATGACTGTATTTCCTCCTGCGCGTCCAATCTCATTGTTAAGTTTGCCGATGACACCACAGTGCTCGGACTTATATCCAACAACGATGAGACAAACTACAGGACAGAGGTGCAACAACTAGAGTCATGGTGCCACGACAATAACTTGGTCTTAAACACCAAAAAGACCAAGGAGATCATTGTAGATTTCCGGAGGAAGGGTCATAACAACCATCTGCCTCTCTTCATTGGCAGTGAGGCGGTGGACAGGGTGAGCAGTTTTAAATTCTTGGGGGTAACTGTGACCGAGGACCTGTCCTGGGGCAACCATATCACCTTAGTTGCACGGAAGGCCCAACAGCTCCTCTACTA
Source organism: Rhamphochromis sp. 'chilingali' (assembly GCF_963969265.1). Taxonomy (NCBI): domain Eukaryota; kingdom Metazoa; phylum Chordata; class Actinopteri; order Cichliformes; family Cichlidae; genus Rhamphochromis; species Rhamphochromis sp. 'chilingali'. The sequence continues at coordinate 33,816,324 of NC_137947.1, forward strand.
CCTGAGGAGACTACGGAGCGCACACATTCCCAGACCTCTGATGTTGAACTTCTATAACTGTGCCATCAGCAGCGTCCTGACGCATGGATTTCTAGTGTGGTTCCCCAGCTGCACCAAGGCCGACCAGCAAGCACTCCAGCGGGTGGTGAAAGAAGCTGGCAGAATTATTGGAACAATTCTGCCAGAGATTAGTAATATCTTCCCCACTCGCTGTCTGAGGAGGGTGCACAGTATCCTGCGGGACCAACATCACCCTGCGCGCCACCTTTTCCACCTGCTGCCCTCAGGGAGAAGGTACAGGTCTATACAGGCCAGAACATCCAGACTGGCCAACAGCCTGTATCCACAGGCTGTGAGGCTCCTGAACTCTCTGCCCCCCTCCCCTCTCTGCCCCCCTCTCACGGACAATAACCATATCCAACTTCTTAATAGCACTGAACTGGTTTGCATTGGTGCATTATATCTTTATTCTCTCTCTCCCCCCCCCCCCCCCCCCCTTTCTTAAATAGACAACCATCATATCTCACAGTACAATAATATTGAACGGGTTGCATTGTTGCATTTTGTCATGTTTCTCAGGTCTTTGTCTGAATGTCCTATGAACATTACCTGTCTTGTTCTCATGTTGTTGCTAAGGATTGTCTCATTGCACTGAAGTCACACTGGGTTAAATATTTACACTTGGGTTTTAAGGGGTATTTTTTTTTTTATTTTACGGGTTGTACGGAAGCCCCAAACGCAATTTCATTGTTCTTTGACAATGACAATAAATAAATACTTGACTTGACTTGAGATCAGCAGGTCGTGATCCACTGTGTCAAATGCAGCAGTCATATCTAGTAGTATAAGCACTACGTGTTTACCACAGTCCGTCGCTACCAGAATATTGTTCATAACCTTTATGAGAGCTGTCTCTGTGCTATGAAACGGCCTAAAGCCAGACTGAAAAACTTCAAACATTTGAGAGTTGTTTAGATAATCCATCAGCTGAGTGTGAACAACCTTTTCCAAGGTCTTACTCAGAAAAGGACGTTTAGAGATGGGTCTACAATTTGACATTACTGAAATATCTGAGCCTGGCTTCTTAAGTAAGGATGAATAACTGCATGCTTAAACTCGCTTGGTACTTGACCTGACAAGAGGCTGGTATTGATTATGTTTAAAATATGTGGTCCAACAGTAAGAAACACCTCTTCCAGAAAACGGGATGGAACGACATCATTCGGAGAACCACATGGGTTAGCAGTTAACACAAGCTTCTCGAGTTCAGGTAGAACAATTGGTTGGAAAGCAATAAGCAAATTTAAACAGGGAACATGCACAGCCGGGCCAACAGAAGATAAAGTGGAGGGTCTCAGGCTGGCAACCTTATCCACAAAGAAATTAAGAAACCTATTACACATAACCTCAGAAGACTGCAAAAGAACACGATCCTCTGCATTCAGTACAGAATTAATGGTATTATACAGAACACGAGGGTTATGTGAATTAACAGCAATAAGTTGTGAAAAATAGGAGTTTTTGGCAGTCTTTACTGCCCTCTGATAAGCTTTCCAGCTCGTCTTAAGAGCTTCCAGAGAGACGTACAGTCTGTCCTTTTTCCATCACCTTTCACATCTCCTACATTCTCTTCTAATGGCTGGAGTAAAATCGGTTAGCCAAGGGCTGGCCTTGGGTTTACACTGCCTGAGTCTTAGAGGTGCAACAACATCAAGGGCAGATTTACAAACAGAGTCCAGATGAGAGAGTAATCCATCTACGGAGGACGACTCAGAGGGACTGGACACAAGTTGTTCAAATAGTGTTGAAAAATCCTCAGCAGTATCTGAGTATCTGCTAGCAGCCTCACTTGCAGTCACTTGAACCCCAAACACTGTGGCAGCAGCAATTTCAGTCTCAGAGCTTGGCTTGGCATGGCTCATTAGTTTACAGCCGGGCCCCTCAACCGGCAACACAGTCTTAATCTCAGAATCTTCCTTAGCGGAGACGTGGGGGCAAAAACAGAGTCACTCACCTCCGTTTGTAGTGCGGAGCGTCGGTGGCGCACACGCCGCTTTCTCTTGACAGTGGAAGACGGCGGAGGGATGGGTGGAAGTCCCTGGCAGCTCTGGGGACCCCCGAAAGCCAGTCGAGTTCCCCGGAAAGAGTGCTCGTGCTCCGGAATGAGCCATGGCTTCCACCAGAGCTCCTCCTCCAATAGAGCGCTGAGTATTGTCTGACGCTCGTCGTGGTCCAAATCTATGGCGTCCAGCGCTTCCTCGCGTTGGACCGTGGCAAGAGTGTGGCTAGACTGTGACGAGGGTGTGGAAACTGATGAGCTGAGAGGTGGTGACGCTGTGACGAGTCTCAGCGAACCGACTCGAACCGTCTCGGGCTCGCAAGGCAGCGGCAGTGATACCTGTTCACGGTTTTGATGCTGCTGCAGTGGCAAAACGGTGCGAACAAAATCCTGCACATCCTCCGACAATCCCGCCGTGTAAGCAGGGCATGCAGACAAAATCTGATTAAGCTGAACTCTAACTGCCTCCTTCTCCCTCTCCTGCCCGCATACGGAGTAGCCAATCCACTGTCCGCGGAGAATGGTCACCTGAGTGCTGAACTCCCAAAAGTCCTCACAAACAACCGCTGGGTCCATAATGGTCGGGTCGTTCTGTCACGGCGGGGTGCGCCGGTGTGTTTTTTGAAACAGGACCCAAAAGCAGATGTGGACAAGGTGTTGCAGGTTTAAACAGAAAGCGATCCTTTATTTGGATGATTTTTTTTTTTTTTTCGCCTGTCCCATTTGGTTCTTTAGCCATCAGAATTGTTGTCTGAAGACCAACAAGGATACCCAATGGATTTACTTTGCCAAATGGATCATCGTGGCATTGCCGTATTGGTCCATTTGGTCGATCTTTGTTTTTATTATTTATTATATTTTATTTTCAGATGTTACAGACGGGACAGACATGAGTGAGAGATAGGAAAGGGAGAAAGAAAGAGGAAGGAAAGGAAAAACAGAAGGGGAGAGGGACAGTGAGAAAGGGGGGAGAAAAAAAATAAAAATCTCCTGGATCACCTGTTGAGAGAAGAATAGAAAACAAGCAAAAAAAAAGACAAAAAAAACAAAAAACAAAGCAACATACTAAACACAACACCATCGCATTAATCTAGCTAAGTGTAAACAGCAGTAAATACTAAATATTCAATGTTGTTGTGCAGCACGCAGGACAGATGTGCTTCGAAGTAGCAGCCAAGAAAGGTGTAATTTGGGTCTACGAGCAGTGAACACCCGTGTGCATACCTGTGTGGATCAGCGCGCTTGTATTCCAAAGGTTTCTCCATGTAACGATCTGCTAGGGAGTGTGGGGGGGCCACAGCCCCGTCCTCCAGGGTGTGAAGCAGGTATGGAGGAGATCAAAACTCCAGACATCCAGAGGCCCCCAGAACACAAGAGACCAAGGAAGACCAACAGAGGGGCAGCCGCGCCACTGTCCCAGTAAGAGCTGAGGAGAGTCCCAGATGAGGGTTCACTCAGCAGCCGCGGAGCAGAAGCCAGGGGGAGTTGCAGTGACGCGCCCGTGAGCTCCGCCGGCCGCCAGCTGTGCCTGAGTGACCGAGCCCCAGGCCGAGAGGCCGGGGGCACCCCACCCCCGAAGGGGCCCGAGCGAGCCCCAGGCTCCAGGCCCCGACAAGCGGCCGCCAAGGAGTGAGCCGGTGTGTACCTGGACGCCCATCCCCGGACACAAAGAACCACCAACGCACCGACACCTGAGGGAGTCCGCCACCGGCAGGGGAAGTGGTGGGTGGAGATAGGCCTCCAAACCTTGGAGGGCCTGAGGTGTCCCCAGAGAGGTGGTGTCTGACACCCAACCTGACATATAGACACAGACATACAGGCACACACAGACACAAACATCCATTCTCCCCCTCATGCTCTCATATGCACTCACTCCTCACTCAACCAACGTGGAGACAGACATAAAGAGACGCTGTACACACAATCCCACTCCCCAAGCGTACTCTACAAACCGGGTCTAGGTACCCTTGCTCCTGGAGGGGGGAACTGCACCCAGACCCAGGTGGTGTTACCCTTTTCCCTGCGGTGGGGAGAGGCAGACCACCCCGACTCCGTAGCAGCAGGGAGGCCCCACACTCCAGACCGCAGTCGGACGGCCAACTCCACCTAGCCCTCCCGCTCCAGCAGGCCACAGAGAATGGGGGTGGGAGAAGACTCCAAACCTCCCTCCACCCGCTCATTGTAGTGTTGATGCATGTGTGTTCTAAGGTGCAATTAAAACCCAGGAGGGCATGGAGCTACCTGCCAGAGAGCAGCAGGTAAGCGCATAGTCCCTCCTGATAGCCCTCAATGTCTAAGTGTATTTAAAATTGAGAGGTGGGCAACGACGCCAGGGGTGAGGTGTACACCCTGATGGTAATTTGGACTCCGTGATTGTGCCCACCCCCAAGATCCTATATGTATGTGTAATGAGAGTGTGAATAATGTGAATGTCTAAGTTGTGGGATAAAATTGAGGCAGAGGCAGCCAGAAGGGGACAGAGGGGGGGGGGGGGGGGGGGGGGTAGCCTCCTCTGCACCCTGGTGACATACCCCTACTCCAAGGCCCTGCATGTGTGGGTGGTTGTGGTGGAGCGGGAAGAGAGAGGCAGCTGGAGATGGGGAGGGAAGGAAGGGAGGGGCAGGTAACCCCTCCCTGGGGCCAGCTCCCCTGCTGACCCCAGTAGGCACTCCCACACTCCGCGACCCGCCAGGGAAAGGGGGCCCAGGCCCATCCAGACCGGGGCCCAGTGCAGCAGCACCTCCCGGCCCCACAGAGCCCGGGACAGTCCACCCAACCCCACCACAGAGAAAACTGCACCCACCCCACCATCCACTCATCTTCCAGACTACATAAGACAGTAAACGCCCAGGCTGAGATCTTCCTCCACCTCTCCTGCATCTCCCCCTCCTGCAGAGAGAGTTCCTGAAGAGAGGAAAGCTCCTGCAAGATGTGACAATCTCCCCCACCAGTTGAAGAGCCCCCCAGGTGGTTCGACGCACCAGCGGCACCCCGCTCCAGGGCCGGGCCCCCATGCACCCACCCGCCCACAACCCCGGCAACACACCAACCAGGATCCAAGCCCCTGAGGCCCGGCCCGGGCCCCAGCCCAGAGACGGAGCGCCCCCAGAACCTCACGCCCATCCCGGACCCACCCAGGGCCAGCCAGGCTACCAGGTCAGTAACCCACGTCTGTCAGCACAGACCCTCCCCTAGCCCCGCTGCACGCAGCCGCGAGGAAACAGTCACCTGAGAGCCAACAGAGCCCCCAACCGGACATGACCGCTACCCCGGGTTGAGCCCCCCAAGGAAGATGCCTCCGGGGAACCCCCCGACGCCCTAAGCCTGTCCCTACCCCCACACCAATCACAACAGTGAAGGCGGGACCAAATTATGACCCCCCCACCCCCACTAGGTGATGGAGCTGATAAAAGGAGTCCAGAGCAACTGATCTGATGTGGTGGCAGAGGCTGTATCAAGACTAATGTAATCTAATAGATAATTTCTATATTGGTTAGAATTAAGATTATTTTTATTTTTCCAGTTCATGAGGACTGTTTTCTTGGCTATGCATAGGGCAGTGAAAATCATATGGGCTATATTCTTTTCTGAAGTGACATTATCTAAGCTGCCCAGTAAACACACTAAGGGGGAGGTTGGAATGTTACATTTCAGACACTTTGATAAGTCTTCACATATCTCGCGCCAAAACTTTTGCACTGGTGGACAGAACCAAAGAGCGTGGATGTAATTGTCTGGTGTATTGCCTTGACAGTGTGAGCAGTTGTTGGAAGATGTAAAGCCCATCTTGAACATCCGATGACCTGTATAGTGCACTCTATGTAGTATTTTGTATTGTATTAATTGCAGACTGGGATTTTTAATTAATTTAAAGGTTTTTAAGCAAATCTGAGACCAGAAGTTTTGGTCTAAGCTGACTGATAAATCTGCTTCCCACTTTGCAATAGGAAGGGATATTGATTCATCTAATTTAGAAAGTGTTCTGTTTGGATGATTGCAGGGGTTAAACAAGGAACCCTAAGCAAACTAAAAAACACTAAGAAACAAATACTACGAAGTTCTATGACTATGGTGGGGATAACATACGACCCGACAATGACATTCAGAAAACAGAGGACTTAAATACACACGTGAGGTGATCAGGGGAAGTGGAGACACATGAGGAAACAGCTGACTAGGATAAACATAATGATGCAAAGGCAAGAGTAAAACTAACCACATGAACACAGAACACAAGACCCTTTTCAAAATAAAACAGGAAACATGCAGACTTAGACACGACAACACAACTTAACAGGCCTAACACGCATGACAGACTAGACAAGGAACCAAACATAACCACACAGACATGACACATGAACCAGGGAAACAGTACAGGGGAGATGACATAACTAAGAAACAGGACTACACAGTAATCTAGAAATTAACTAGGTGCACTAAGCTAAGGTACAAATAAATACAAAAGATACATAAACGCAAACACTGGGTCGCTCGACCCAGGACCATGACAACAGCATCCTCCACATGTAAGTTACAGACAGATAACCGATATGATAACACCAAATCCAATGTGTGACCAGGTTCTTGAGTGGCACCTTTAACAGATTGAACGAGATTAAAAGAGTTCACCAGGTCCATGAATTCCTTAGCCAGGGGCTTCATGGGCAACAGACGAAAATCACCAAGCAGCAGGACCTGGTCAAACCGGGATGCACAGTCAGCGAGAAACTCCGAAAACTCAGATAAAAACTCCTTGTTATATTTAGGAGGCCGATAAACTATTGCACACAGCAATGAAGGCGAGTGGCCCAGTTCACACAGGCAAAGTTCAAAGCTGGTGTGGCGTGTCCATGAGGATAGTTGCTTAAACTCAAAGTGTGCTTTAAAAACAACAGCTAACCCCCCGCCACGACCAGAAGCTCTCGGAGCGCTAACATAAGCACAGCTGGCGGGCAGCAGTTCAGAAAGTTCAGATGCCGAAGAGGGAATGATTTAACAGGGCTGCTCCCGATAGAGCCGACAACGGGGACCAACCAGGAATCCACAGGATCCAGTGCACACGATGGTACCAAGAGTCGTGGAAAAGATTGACGAACGGAGCGTAGATCGTGAGGAAGGTAAGAAATCCTGATTCTCAGCTTAACGAGGCGACCTCCACGGGTACCCCGTCTCCTGCGTCGCTTCCACATATCTGGTGGCAGTGGTAGGGGATGCCAGCGCAATGGTACTGCTTCCAGGTAGGGAGGCAGAAAACCCTGGCTATCTTTACCAAACCAAACTGAAACTTTGGTGGATAAGCCGATTTCCAATAAAGTCTGGCGATCATACGACAGTGTTGAACTGACATGTTGCACAACATTAGCTAAAAACAATAAAATCAAACAACTAAAAAGGAGCGGTTGACGGCATGCCAAACACACAGGCGCCATCTTAACAATAATAGGAGGAAGCTGGAGCATGAGAGTGGTCTCAAGTGGCATGAAGACCATGACTGGATTCAGGCCATCCAACAGCAGAGGAGACGAGGGTGATGAGGAAAGAGCCAGTGAGCTGAATTGGTTCTGCAACAGATTCAAAACTGCAATTATTGCTCATCCCCTACTGACTTAGCTGTAGTCAGCCTGCAACCCACAGACATGACGCTTTCTATCCCTGTTTGTACACACAGCACCATAGCCTCCCGTGACAGTCCTAACGCCCCTCGCCCATCTATCATTTTCCCTCATCACCAAGTTCAGAGACAAATGAAAACACTCCACTCAGGCAAGTTTGCAGGACCAGACGGGGTGAGTCTCTGTGTCCTCAAAGCCTGCGCCCCCAGCTCTGTGCAATCTTCCATAAACTCTTCATGATGAGCCTGCAGAGGGCCCCAGTGCTGTGGAAAGCATCATTCCTGTACCAAAGATGCAAGTCAGAATCAGAATCGAGCTTTTCGAACAATGAAAGCTGTATACGAACCTGTTCAGCATGTGTACAACGAATGTACAATAAATTAAAGAAAAGGATAAATAAATAAATATAGTATATACAAGACTGTACATAAGAATGAACAAGTGAGAATACAAACAAGTGAGAATACAGCCGCTGCACAGTGATGTTGTTAGAATATTGCACAGTTGAAGGTTGTGTTTTCGCAGTGATTTATCCCCCGAGTGTATTTACTAATGCAACAGCCCAGGCGTATGTGCTGTTTCTCAGTCTCTTTGTTTTGGCCTTGATTGTCCTGTAGCGCCTTCCTTAGGGTGACAGCTGGAACAGGTGGTGGGATGCGTGCTTCAGGATGCTGCAGGCTTTGCTGTGGCAGTGGGGCCTGGACAGCACCTCAAGGGAGAGAAAACCACAGCAAATGATCCTCTGTGTTGTGTTGATGACCCTCTGGATTGATGCTCTCTCCTGAGCAGTAGTGCTGGCAAACCACACTGGGATGCAGTATGTCAGTGTACTTTCAATGGAGCACCTGTAGAAGGACACTAGCAGCTCATTGGCTAAGGTGTTGTTCTTCAGAACCCTTAGGAAGTGGAGTCACTGCTGTGCCTTCTTGATCATAGCTTTAGTGTTTGTTTTCCAGGACAGGTCACCACCCAGGCCGGGAGCTTATAGTCAGAGACCCTCTCCACACAGTCCCCATTAATGTGCATGGGCTGAGGGTCAGATTTGTTCCTTCTGAAGTTGTTTCTTTGATTTTTGTGGTGTTGAGGACCAGATTGTTTCGGATGCACCATGACAGATTTTCCACTTCGTCTCTGTGTGCAGACTCATCTCCCCCCGGTGTTGAGCCTGATCAGAGTTGTGTCGCCTGCAAATTTTACAATAGTGTTGGATGGGTGGGTGGAGGTGCAGTCGTGGGATAAGCATCAAACTATTAAACTGCTTCTTCTTTGTTCAGGTGGATTGTTTTTCAGGGGCTGTGGTGTGTTTGTGACTGTGCTCCCGACGCTCAGGTCCTGATGGACTTTGCAAGCTGGGGAATCAGGGAAAATGATCAGTAGTGGGAGAAAGGGAATGAGAGGAAAACGATCACTTATGCTGCAGCTGGGAATCTTATCAAGTTCCTTGATGGAAGGTTAAATGGGCATGAGTCCCTTTTGTGCTTCCTCCAGATATCTGATTTAATCTGACTCCTTGCCTGTAAAATTCATTCATTAGAATCCATTAGACGGTTATCTCTTCCAGGCTTTCTTATTTGTTATTCAGCACATTTGTGCTATTTTGTTCTGTTTACTATTTTATGTTAGAACCATGGTTCCCAAAGTGGATTGCTGTGAAGATAGAACAAAGCTGCTGAACAACACTTCTTTTTACTTTTATCATTTATTATATTATTTTTAATGTTTTTAACATTTTCACTGTCAAAAAAAAGAAGTAGATTTACCTCTCATATTGTGAAAACTATTATGTGTGAAGTGGTAGTTTGCACTGCTGCCTCGCAGCAGTTCTGGCTCATAGGTGTGCAGGTTAGTTTAGTTTCTCTCTGCTCCAGATTGTTTTTCCTGCAGGCTCTCGCTTCCATGTTGGTGGAGCTTTGGGGTTTCTTGCTCTTCAGTCAGACACACTTTATCTCCTTCATCAGGGTCAGTATAAAAGGCTGAGCCAAAGCTTCCAGTCTCAGCAAGACAGCCTGCCTCTCATGAGTGGTAACAGATCTGTTGTCTCTGGGCATCTGTGTATTCCTGCTCTTTTCCTTTGTTTCCAGTGCGCCTCCTGCTGACTAAAGATTTTCTTCGGTTCATACTGCCAAGATAAACAAGTTCTCATTCCCAAACAACCCAGATCACTAAGTGCCAATATTCACCTGGATTCCAACGTCTACCCTCTGGAAGTTTCTTTGTGTGTATTTCTCAAGTATCCATCTCACTCTGACCATGTTCACTGTCGTGCCTGGACCCAGATCTAACTCTTCTTTCTTCTCTGTAGTGAACTCCTTTTTCCCTCCCCCCCGAGTGAGCTACCTTTATTAATCTGCCCCTGCTCAAGCTAAATAAAGATTCTGAAACATTTACCCTGTGTCTTGCTTGGCTCAACGCCACCATCTGGGACCTTTCTATGGGAAGTTCTCATCCTGTCTGCATGGATTCACTCCGGGTACTCCGGCTTCCTTCCACAGTCCAAAGACATGCAGTTAGTGGGGTGAGGTTAATTTAGAAAATTGAATGTAAGTGAACATTAACAGCACTGATCTAAATTTATATTATAAACTTATATTCCATGATCACGCCAGAATTCTTAACCCCTTAGTAAAAAGTCCAACCCCCTGTGTTTAGTAGCAAAGCTTATCAGTGACGTCTGAGAGGCATCGAGCTACTTGTGCCTTGTTTGCTTCGCTTTAAGAATCTTTCCTGTTCCTAATGGCTCAGTCCTCATTTATGCCACATGTTAATGGACTGCCAAATACTTCAAACACTCTTTGTTGTGTCTTCATTCATATTGCACCTATTATGCATGCACAAAGCCACTGAAGACAGTCTGCTTTCTTTGTTGTGCCCTCAGAAGAGGTCAAAGAGAGATTTGATGAATGAAGCCTGTTTACTTTCCCTTCAAAGTTTTTCTTCCTCTGATGGGCCGTATTTTAAACCCTTGAGGGTACAAGCCTCTCTGACCCCTTTAAATACAGGTTCCTTAGCCTCCACACACACACACACACACACACACACACACACACACACACACACACACACACACACACACACACACACACACACACACACACACACACCACAATAGCAGCAGCACCAGAGGACTTTGAGCATTTGGTCTTTAGCTTTTTCTGTGATAACTGCCAGATGATGAAACTATGAACAGGGCCCTTATGGTCTCACAAACTGACGGATAGACTGATAGAGCTGCTCATTAAACCACTATTGTATATGAAGGAGCCAGGAAGCAGGCTAATTTGCTAGAATAGAATGGGTGGGGGTTCTCCAAAGAATAATTATCTGATTTCCTGGCAAGTAAAGGCTCCTTTCTTTGTTTTTGGAGCTCCTTCAGTCCTGTGTCTGACTGTCCATGCTAAAAGTTCCACTGTGAAATATTGTGGGGAAATCAGACAAGCTTTACCACTCTGTATCAATAGTTGATTGATACTTTTTGTCACTCATTCAGTCTCAGCTGACTGGACGTTTCCTCAACCTTATAAACATTAAATCTGGAAAATGACCGAAACTGGCACCATTGTGAGGTCAGTTTCATGATCATTAACGTGCAAACTGCAAACATTTTAATCAGTGGCCCGTGTAGCATTCAAAGAGAGTTGGTGAATGGCTGCAATCACAACATTGCAAGATGGTGAAAGTTTTACCTTTAGGCCCCCTTCTCCTCCACTCGAACCAGTGTTCGTCCCCGCCCATGATTCGTTACTGAAGAGTGACCACTGAGCAGCAGATATAAACAGACTGCAGAGTTGGCCTGATGAAGTTAGCTCTTCTGTGTTTTACCATCCATTTAGCTAGAGGTTATTTGTTTTCCACGGTGTATAAGTCATGGCAATCCATCACTTCACAGCATATACTATATTTATGAAAGCAAATATGTTGCAAAATGCAGGGGTGGAAGTAACAAATTACAAATACTCTCGTTACTGTAATTAAGTAGTTTTGTACTTTTATTTTTGAAGTGTGTAATTTTACTCATGCTTGAGTACAACTTACACCATGTAATCTACTTCGCTACTTATAAAATCAAAAGTCACTACCGAGTACGCCCACAATTTGAATTAACATTCAAACCTTTCATCTGCATCTTTGCAGCCAATAAGGCCGTGCAATCGCAACCGTGCCAACTAAAGATGTAAGCAAAGAATAAACTCCGCTGCAGCAGCAGGAACAGGTGTCTAGAGGTGCTACATGGTGGAGTATAAACTAATTTATGAAGATTTGGAGACAAAGAAGCCAACATGGAGACAGAAGACAACACTGTCAACTGTGAAAATGATGTAGAAAAGACAGAGGACGAATGCTGTGGCCGTACCTGGAGGAATTTTTCATGTACAGAGGAAGAAAAGGAGACAGCGTCCAGATGCAGTGCAAACTTTGACCTCTACAGTGATATCAGCTTACAAGAATTCAGCGTCTAATCTAAAAAAACACATTGAGGTAAGAGCTTTTACAACTATACACGCACGATATTGCTTTCTTATTTTTCATGTGTGTTAAGGTTATTAGCTTGGCTAAGATATTGTCACAGCCATTGGTTAGCCTGATATGAAAACAAGATGGAGCTAGCTAACGTGCCTGCATGCGTGGATAATTGAGCTACAATCCGTAGGCATGTTTTAGCTTATTATTTGGACAACCACCGTCATTACAATAAATTAAATCTTTAGTCATTTAAAACTCACAGGCCTATATTAAAAAAAACTGGCACACAGTGCTGAGCTGCATCTCAAATTAATCTTCCAGCTCTCAGTTGACATGTAGCAGAGCCCCACTGATGGATCAGTTGATCAGTATCATTGGCCTGATATAGGTCTTTCATAGTGACATGGATTTTAATCAATATTTTTCTTAATCAGATTTTTTAAATTGTTTTTATTTGCTACCTCTATGGGCAGCATTTTTGTGTATGTGATCCCTTTTCTAAATTTAGGTTTGGTAAATAAATAGATTTTGCTCTCTTAGTATTTTTAGGACCTGACTGATAATAAAAATTTTAGGCTGATACTGATAAAAATGAGTTAATATGTTTAGATCAGGGGTCGGCAACCCTAGGCCACAGTTGGCACGCGAAGGGTTAACTGATGGCACGACCATAGCTGGACTGGTCACCGGGCATACCGGGTATTTGCTCGATGGACCGGTGACTTTTCTTTTCTTTGTAACAGTATAAACAATGAAAGGTGGTGGATTGGCCAGACGCTGGTCGGTGTGTAAAAATAACTCAGTTTGTCCACCAGCAGGTGGATGAGAGAAAGGGGGAGGCAGGAGGAGGAGAGACCCGAGGCGGCTGCCGGTCCGAGTGTCAGGTGAACTGAACTTCAGGTAAGAAGTTATGACCTGCAGTCTATCTGGGTCAGATATAAACCAAGTTTAGGTGGAGTTTATTTTTGCTGTGCTGACTTTTTACAGTCAGTTATAATAAATCGTACTGCGTGCTAGCTAGCATGACAGAGTTTCTATACAGCTGGGTGGATGCTATGATGTTACTGATAACTTTATTTTATTCATAAGGTTAGTTAGTAGAGTTGCCAATCGTCCCGTAAAAACACGGAATCGTCTCGTATTCAGAGAAAATATTACGCGTTTCGTGTTGAGCTGAGAAGGAACAATTTGTACTTCAGCTAGAATGGAAAAAGACACAACGCTGGCGTTATTCTGTCGTTACGCTGTCAGCTGTTTCTTCTTCTCTCATTCTCTCCTCTCTCTCTCCTGTTGCTACTTCAATCATGAAACTGATCAGTGATCAGCTGATCGGCTCTCTTGTTTGTTTATCGCCCACTTTGCGCCAGAAAGAGGAAACCAGCGAATGTCGCGCTAAACAACAGCAGCACGTTCAAGCTTGATCAGCTGTTGTTAGAATGTATTTAATATTAATTTCTAGTATCAGCTGATGTTTGCTGGAGCCACAGCTGTAAAGCTGCTGGTCATGATGTCGGTTTGGATATGTGGTGAGAGGGAAACATCAGAATCAGAATCAGAATCAGAATCAGAATGGGTTTATTGCCAGATGTTGAGGTTTACAACATTAGGAAATTGCTGCGGTGCTTCAGTGCAGACAATAAGAATTAAAGTGCTATGTAGAAAGAAAGATATGTGCATGAGATATACATGAGATATATACATGAGAATAAGAATTATGAGTGCTACGTAGAAAGATATATACATGAGTGCAGGTGGTGATCAGTGCCAAACATGAAATGATGCAGTGACACAGCGTAGGGTCATGTGTTAGTGGCGGGGACAATCATGTGGTTATTGTTCATGTGTCCAACAGCAGAGGGGAAGAAACTGTTCTTGTGGCGAGAGGTTCTGGTGCGAATGGACCGGAGCCTCCTGCCTGAGGGGAGCAGGTCAAACAGACTGTGTCCAGGGTGAGAAGGGTCAGCTGAGATCCGGGCTGCACGCTGCAGTGTCCTGGAGGTGTACAGGTCCTGCAGAGATGGGAGTCTGCAGCCAATCACCTTCTCAGCAGAGCGCACAACACGCTGCAGTCTCTGTTTGTCCCTGATAGTGGCTCCAGCGTACCACACGGTGATGGAGGAGGTGAGGATGGACTCGATGATTGCAGTGTAGAATTGCATCATCGTCCGTGTTGGCAGGTTGAATTTCTTCAGCTGCCTCAGGAAGTACATCCTCTGCTGGGCTTTCTTGATGACGGAGGTGATGGTGGGCTCCCACTTCAGGTCCTGGGTGATGGTGGTACCCAGGAAGCGGAATGAGTCCACAGAGGTGATGGGGGTGTCAGTCAGGATGATGGGGGGGAGTGGGGCTGTGTGCTTCCTGAAGTCCACAATAATCTCCACTGAAGATGAAACCAGGAGATGTCCTTACTGAATCATCAGAGCTGAACAGGTGATGGAGAAACAGGTTTACCTTTTAGGTGACATGGATGAGTTGAAGTTATGAACTGTTTCTGAGAGACAAATAACACCAGGATCCTTTTCTAAGTAGCTGACAGCTGGTAACTGTGCAGGGGCGGGTCTAGCAAAGTTTTGCCAGGGGGCAGGTAGGGCATTAACAGGGAGAGGGGGGCACAAAGAAATACTTTCTTATTCTCGCTTTTAATAAATAATTATCTGAAGCTTACAACCAAAGTTTTTATCTGACGTAAAATGTATACAAATCATACATATAACATTGAAGCAGCTGGAATCCACAGCTGTTCATGGAGCTGCATGTTCACCTGCTGGACGTCACTACCTGACAAGTTTAACTGTCTTCAGAACATTGCAGAGGCCTTATTGACAGTCTTTGCCCCTAACCCTTGTTGCTACCACTACTGATTGTTGGTCAGCTAATCAGAAAAGTTACCTTGGGGTCACATGCCATTGGATAGAGGAAGAGTCCCTGGAAAGAAGATCTGCAGGACTAGCATGCAAAAGAGATTTAGAGGGTCTCACACATTTGACATGCTTGCTGGTGCTCTTGATGATATCCATTGCCAGTACAAGGTTAGAGGCAAAGTTGTAAGAACCACAACTGATAGTGGATCCAACTTTGTCAAGGCCTTCCACATGTTTGGAGCACAAAATGATGCAGACGAAGATGAAGATGAAGCAGACCCAGATACTCTTGACCTGACTGACCATATTGACTACCATGAGGCAAGTGCGATCCTTGATGAAGACTGGTTTGGAGTATCAACTCTCGCCTCATTAGCAATGTGCATGTCACTCGTTAAACCTTGTGGCAACAACCGATGCTGTCCTAGCAGAGAGCATGAATGACACGTACAAAAGGCTCTCTCGTGCAACCTTTGCAAAATGCCAGGCCATTTGGAACAAAACTGGCCAGTCTCATTTGGCAAATGAAGTGGTAGAGGACAAGTGTGAGCTACAGATCATCCGTCCCAGTGCAACACGGTGAAATACAACCTACCTTGCTATTAAAAGGATAATACACATCATTGATCAGAAGGGGGAGATGCCATCAGGGGCATTTGTGAGGAGTTCAAGGTGAAAATGTGAGTAAAATTGGACACCTACCACTATGTTTTCAAATTTGTGAATTTTCCTTAATGGACTGTTGAAAACATGAGCAGACTCTTAATATTTAATGTTTTCTTGTTGTATCTTACAGGTTGAGTTCTGTAGAAGTTGCATTCCTAAGGGAGTACTGTACATACATGCCAACACTGCCGATTTTTCTGTGAGAACTACTGTCTAAAGCTGGAGACATCAAGCAAGTAGTGATGGGAATTCCGACCCTTTTTAGAGAACCGGCTCTTTCGGCTTAGGTCACTAAAAAGATGTGTCTTGTCCTTGTGACATTTTTGTCCTCTAAAGAAAGCTTTTGCTTTTGCTGTTTTTTTATTCATCAAATGGTCTGAAAATAACAGAAGCTATTCAGTACTATGCTATGCATGATTGGAATAAGTTTTAAATAATTTGATTTATTATTTATTGGATTTTATAACACCCGTTGTCCTCGTACAACAAAGTATAAAGTGTTGCAAAGGGTCATATTTTAACACCATACTGCTTTCAAACATCTTTGATCTTGGATCACTGATGTGCAGTGTTGGGTAAGTTACTTTAAAAAAGTAATTAATTATAGTTACTAGTTACTTCTTCAAAAAAGTAACTGAGTTAGTAACTGAGTTACAAGATTCTAAAAGTAATTAATTACTTGAAAAGAAACTATTTACTTAAAAAAGTTGAACCCTCTGGGGTCCACGGTACAATTGGCCATTTTTAACTACTTTTGATTTTCCCTCTACATTACACCTTTAAAAAACGTTTACTTTGCCTTGTTCGGTATCATTGTTTTCAGCACAACCTCACGTGTCTGAATCTACAGTTGTGTTTTCATTTTGACAAACTGTATTAACACAATTGATCTAAAATCAGACAAAAAACATAAAATCCGAGTAGAAAAAGTTATATTTTTACTAGGGGTGCAACGATATTCGTATCGATATTGAACCGTTCGATACAGTGCTTTCGGTTCAGTACGCATATGTATCGAACAATATAACATTTGTAATTTATTTTATCAATTTTCCTTCTGACGATGCTGTCTGTGTTGAGCGCTCAGTGAATCTGTGTTCGACTACTCCGCCTAGGCTGCACTGTCGAGCGCAGATCCACTGAGCGCTCAACACAGACAGCATAGTCAGAAGGAAGAGCGCAGGGCAAGCTAGCGAGACAGAAGTTAAGCTCTCCTTGCAACAGGCAAATTGAACCTCATTCAGATCTGGCGTTTGGAATTATTTTGGTTTTCATGTGACGTATGACCCTGAAGGTAAGCGAGTCATGGACTAAAGTAAAACAGTATGTTGGATGTGCCATGCAATGCTCAATTACATTGGTGTGAACTAGTGTGTTAGCGCAGTTAGCTCGTTAACGTGTTGACGCCGTCTAGCCCCATGCACGGAGCGATCGGCGGTAGCTCGTTAACGGAGATTTGCCGTGTTGTGGCGTTAAGGTCATTTCAACGAGATTAACCTGAAAGCACTAGTGGGAACACAACGAATATGACTGCACATTTACTCCGACATCATCCTAGTGCAAAGACAAGTGGAAGCAGACAAAAAAAAGCAAGCATGCTACTAACTTTAGCCGAGTCATTTAGACAGCTGTTAGCACATGATTCTCCTTATGCTGCTGAGAATATAGCCCAGAAGAAGCGGATAGTATAGCTTTTATTTTGGAAAGAGACATTTCTCTGTAATAAACTCTCTTTTCCAAAGATGAGTGATTCCGCAATCAGATACAGGGCTCGCAATATCGCTAGCCCGACGTCCCGGAGCTAGCGATTTTTTCAGTCGGGCTACCAAAATCTATCTCTGCCCTGCCCGTCGGGCTATTGTAGGAAGGAAAAATATATGTCAATGCTTTTGCATTCTTTCAGAAATGTAGCTGGGTAATTATGTCATTGGCATCGGTGAGCCACTGTCAATATGTGACATATTGAAGTCGCGTTTGAATTTGCGCTTGTTTTTTTGCTTTCACTTTGCAATCGTGCGAACTGTGTATAGAGAGCGACAGCACTGATCTGTGAGTGATGATAATTTGTGCACCAATTCCTCTGACATCGTCTTATTAATCGTTAGCTTACTATGCAAACATGACAAGTGAAATCTCCCGCAGCAAGCTTAAACATGTGAGAGGTTGATCGCGCAGAGAATCGCTGAGCTTATGTGAGTGCATGTGTAAAAGCATTTCAGTTCTGCTGAGCCAAATAAGACAGGTCAGGGTGAAGAAGTGACAGCCAAAGAAAAGCTTACCACAAAACGGAGAAGTTATGACAAATCAGACTATAAGGCAAAAAGAAAGTGCAGCTTTATGGTTTCATGGACAAAAGAATTTCTGTGGCTGCAATATGATGAGCTAAATAACCAGGGCTGCACATAAGTGGTCCGCAGGTGTGCATTCGCTGTCACAATAAAAAACACGCACAAGGGTTAGGGTTAAATTTAAAAACTGTACTTTTGAGTTAAAATATATATTTATAATTTTAATAAATGACAAATTAAAAATGCATGAACATTTTTTTGTATCGAAAAAATATCGAACCGTGACACCAAAGTATCGAACCGAATCGAACCGTGAATTTTGTGTATCGTTGCACCCCTAATTTTTACTGTAAGAACCACAAACATGTTTAATGAATCATATTTCATAACTTTAAATGAAAATATAAATTGGCAATTTGAAAATCATATGCAACAACAAACAAGCAAATAACAACAACAAAGTTATTTGCAGCCATTTACCTTTTACCCCCCCCCCCCTTTTTTTATAACCATTTCAAACTATTTACAACCATCAACCATTTATAACCATCAGCTGTTCTGCATTTAATACGATTCCACACAAATTATTTGTGCCACTCCAAATATTTCTGTCCACTATAAAGGAGCACATCATAGCCTGATACCTGCAGGTCTGACAGCAGCAGGTGTATCACTCCTGTTTCTACCTGGAGACAGCAGTCGCCTCATTGTTCTGACACACAACACAAAACTATCCACAACACAACACACTAACTACACAAGACAACACATTAATTACACACTCCAAACATGTTAAATGTCACAAATCTCTCACATTTCAAAACCCGCCCTCTCTCTTTTTCTGTTTTTCTTCTTCCTCTCTCTCTCTCTCTCGCCGTCATTCCTAAAACTTCTCCCTCTTCCTAAACAACCAAATGTCATGTTGCCATATCATTTTTGATTGGTCGACATGGTGCATTTTTCCACCAACACAAAAGGGCAGTTTTTGTTTTTTTTAATTATTTTTTGGTCATAAGCAGAGAGTGCTTGCTAGCACAGTTCTTAGACAGTCAACGTGACGAAACTATTGAGGAAAAAACGCTGCGTATATTGTTTATCATGACTCTGGTTTTACGTGGCCTATCAACACAATTTAAAAACTGGTATATACGTATATGGAAAAGAAATAGAAAAAAACTTATAAAAGACTTGCATCAGATGTGGCCTACTTCATATAATGAATCAAATAAGGCTTCTATGATTTACTCATGAAAGTGGCCATTTTCATATATTATTTTAGGAAGTTTCCAAAACATACAAGTTACAATATCTGTTTTCACTCTTTATGCTTGTCATACAAGTTTCACACGAGACAGACACAAACTTTATAAGTTTTATATATTTTTTATATCTTTTCCATATGGGTATCACCTTGTTGCTTTGTCATCTTGAAGTGGCCATGTGATCGGCTTACCACGACTACTTTATTCTTCCTCAGTCAAACAGCAGCACTCATGCAATTGTTTTGCCCCCCTAGCTACAGGTGTTGTGCCAAAAAGTGATCGTCGGGCAGAAAGTGATTGCCGCCCGCGGGAGCGTGCAGCTGCTTAAAGCTGTAGCGCCCAGATTACCTACAGCTACTTCCATGCAACTGATATAAGATGCAGAAAGCTGAAGACAGCTTCAACCGTCTGCTTGTTGAAAAATATTAACGCGACCGCACCGCATGTTCTTGTTAGTAACGGTAACAGCGTTGTAACAATAGAAATAGTAATTAGTAATCTAATAGTAATTAGATTACTCGTTAATGAAAAAAGTAACACTGTTAGTAATGCCGTTACTTGTAACGCTGTTATTCCCATCACTACCGATGTGTGGGGTCAAGCAAGCCTCCATTGCATTGGAGGCTTGTGAGCATACTTTTTTTTACCATGCTGTGCAAAGGAATGACCAGCAGAACAATGCATATATTGTCCTCTAGTATAATGAGGAAGAAGTATCAACGATCAGCAGTTTAGTTTAGTCCTTTGTTTCTTAGTCCCTGTTATGGCCCGTCTAGGCGCGGCCAGACCACAACATAAAGGGTGATGCATCCCCGTCCAACCCCAAGCAGCACGTCACACAATGAATACTTTGTGACAGTGATTTATTTACAATGAGTGAATTTAAACAAAGGAAGGGAGCAAATTATAACTTCAGGGTGAACCCAAGGCCAAAACAACAAACCAAAAGTAGTCTATCTGAGGAGTAAATACAACTTACCTAGTCCAAAGAACTAAACCAAACGACAATTACTTTCCTCCCTGCCTAACAAAAACAGGAGAAAACTAATCAAACAAAAAGGCGGTCCACCCTTACATTCTCCTAAACCAACATAGTGAAACACACGGTCTGCCGGCTGGCGGTGTCTTCTTATGCGCTGCCTCCCGGTCGTTAGCCAATCGGTACGATCCATCCACCCTGGATGCACCAATCATGCAGGAGCACCTGCACACTCAAATTTACATATTATAATTATGACAACAGTCGTAACAGTCCCTTTTGTCATCTCTCCCTGGTCCGTTCATCTACCTGTCATGTTTCATGTCTGTGTGGCTCTTGTTGTCAGGTTCGTGTCATGTCTATGTCTCTGTGTTTCCTGTTTTATTTTGAAAGAGTATGGTGTTCTTTGATCATTGTAGTTAGTGTTACTCTCCCGTGTTGTTATTATGTTTCATTCTAGTCAGCTGTGTCCTCATGTGTCTCCACTTGCCCATATCACCTCATGTGTGTATTTAAGTCCTCAGTCTTCCTTTGTTCGGCGTTGCGTCGACTGTTTAACTTCCCCCATGTTATGTCAGGTTTCAGGACTCTGTGATGGTCATTTTCATGTTGCTTACGTGTATATGTTTCATAGTTCTTTCTTGTTCCAGCACAGAGTCCTTTTCATAGTTGTCTAAGTCATATGCATCATTGTCACCTTGTCTTAGCCTTCCCTGCTGTCTGAGTTAAGTGTCAGTTCTCAGTTTTCCCAGTTCAGCTTCTAGTTTTGTCTTGCCTCGGTGCTTTCTGTTGTTTTCCACATTAATCAGCCCAAATGGCAGACTTTCAAGTTCAATACTGTCCCCTCGTCTGTGTCTGCACCTGGATCCTCACACTCCCACACACAGTTTGCCCTCCGCAGACCTTGACAGATTCAGGGTTAGAAGAGAAAGAAAATATTGCAAATATTGAGATCACATGCTACTCTTTCTCTGAAAAAGCACATCACCCACCTGCAGAAGTGGAAGAAGGCAATGAAGTGAAGGAAAGTGATGAAGAATCTGAACTATGTTCAAGTAGGTTCTCAGACATCCAGGACATGGTAGTCTGAGGAGCTTGGAAAGAAAGTGACTGGGCTTCTTGAAGTTTCTTGAATTTTCAGAATGTGAAACTGAAATAGCAGATGTGTCAGAGGACTGCACATCTTCTATTTCAATGATGAAGACAAAGAATCAAGCAGGAAAGAGGAATCAGCTGAGACAGAGGAATATTTGCAGTAATGTGAGGAAACATTGATCTGGTCCTCTATCCTTCCCAGTGACAGACGATGCCTGACTCTCTCGGGCATCACAGAGAAAGACAATCTACCACGGTCCAAGCACATATGCCAGGTCCCTTCAGTTGCTTTTCTACTGAAAGCATTACACACAGTGTATTCTGCTTGTATTACACTTTTTAACGTTCACATGCCAATGGATGCATCAGAGACCAAGTTGGGGTTCAGTAACTTGCCCAAGGACACCTTGGTAAGAACTCCAGACTAGAGCACACAGAGACTGAACCAACAACCATCCAATTAGCAGATGACCTGCTCTTTATACTTAAAAAAAAAAACACTCAAATGAAGTGAGGACATTTTTGACCCCTGAGGACTACAAGTGTTATTATGTGCTGCCATTTAAAAATTTTAAATGCAAAAAAATAAATAAATAAAATAATAATAATAATACATTTTATTTATGAGCACCTTTCAAGTCACCCAAGGACACTCCAATAGGATAAAACACTTAGTAAAACAATGGCAGAATAAGAACAATAAAACAAAAGCACAAGATAAAATTAACAAACAGTGGATTCACAGTGAATATGCAGATTTGAACAGATGAGTTCTGAGTTGGGATTTAAACTGGGGGAGAGAACCAATGTTTCTTATTTCTGGGGGCAGAGAGCTCCACAGCCTGGGAGCAGAGCAGCTGGTAGGAGGGGTTCTGGTGATAGTGTGGGCAGCAGAGTTCTGATCTCAGTTTTATCCTCATTGAGCTTTAGAAAATTAGAGGTAAACCAAGATTTTAATTCAGATAGACATTCTGTAAGGGAGGAAGGTGGGAGGGAGGAATCAGGTCTGCAAGAGAGATGTAACTGGGTGTCATCAGCAAAACAGTGAAAGTGAAGATCACATTTGCAGAAAATGGTACCTAGAGGGAGGATGTATATTATGAAGAGGAGAGGGCCTAAAACTGAGCCTTGGGGTACACCAGAGCTGACGGGGAATAGACGAGAGCGGAATGATCTTAGTTGAATAAACTGGGAACGGTCGAGGAGATATGATTGAAACCAGGCGAGGGGTGTGTCAGAGACGCCGAGAGAGGAAAGTCTGCTTAGAAGTACAGAGTGAGAGATGGTGTCGAAGGCTGAGCTCAGATCTAAAAGGACGAGAATGATGAGAAGACCAGAGTCAGCTCCGATTAGAAGATCGTTAGTGACTTTAAGTAGAGCAGTTTCGGTACTGTGACATGAGCGAAAACCAGATTGAAATCTCTCGTAAATATTATTATTAACCAGGTGTAAATGAGGTTGAGCTGCAACCACTTTTTCGAGTATCTAAGAAATGAAGGGTAGATTGGAAATCAGACGGAGGTTGTTAAAGTTGTTAGGATCTAAAGAAGGTTTTTCCATATAGGAGTGACTAGAGCAGTTTTCAATAAGGAGGGAATGATACCGGTGGTGAGAGAAGAGTGAATGATAGCACAGATGAGTGGGAGTAAAGAAGAGAGGCAGGATATCACAAGCCCCGTGGGCATGGGGTGAAGATGACATGTGGCAGGCTTTGATTTACATATGAACTCGGAAATATCGGATAAATCAGGAAGATGAAAAGTGGAAAACTGCTCAAAAAGGAGAAATTGTCCTAAATGATCACATAAATGTGATGTGCGGGCCCAGGATGGTGTTGTTGGCGGTCCAGGAGGATGTCTTTTAGCTCCTCTAGGAAGGTGAGGAGACGTTGGGTGTTGTAAGACCCAAGGACAGCATGCCGGTGGACAAGCCCCTCCGAACCCATGCCCGCACAAAGGGTAATATTACCCCCCCCCGTTGGCCAGGGACCTCAGTGATGGCTCTTTGGCCAATGACGTTATGGCCTCTTTGCCTTCGTTTCTGCAGGTTGAAGCCAGCCTCATCCAGGAAGAGGTACTCATGAGGTCTGGCCATCGCGTCCAACTGTAATATCCTCTGTGAAAATGTGAAAGTGCACAGGTGTTCAGAACAACAGTCAATCAGGTAGCACAGGATTGTCCAGAAGTAATGTAGGCCACTGAGAAACACAGTATGTCCACTAACTGTACTGTGAACATGTATACTTGCACATACTCGTAACGTAGGTCTTTGTGTCGCGCAGAGTTGCGCTCAAAGGGAACCCTATAGACCTGTTTCATCCGCGTCTTTTGGCGCCGGAGAACTCGGTCTATTGTGGCCAAGCTGACATCAACAATGCTCTCAAAGTTGACATTATCGGCAATGACTTTGTCTCTGATCTCCCGGAGTCTGATGAGGTTGTTCCCACGAACCATATCCACAATGAGGGTTTCTTTAAATATGGCAACCCTCCCACCTCTATGTGTCATTCTTTCAACTCTAAAGAAAGAAACATGTGTTGTCACATGTGTTACAATACAGTCACAACTGATGTGAAACCAATAGACTACTTTCACAGGTTTGTAAAACTGTATTGTGACAAAGAAAGCAATCGAGTACCTGTTGTGTTGTCTGAATGCCCTGATAATGGTGGCAGTGGTGAACCTACTCAGGTTTGGACGGACTCTTAGTCCTGCTTCAGCCTTTATCATGCTATGGACGATGACACTGTCAATGACTGTTGCTTGCATCTCGTCCGTAATGATGGTGCGAGGTTGTCTTGCTCTCCCTCCTGGACCTCCTCCTCTCCCATGTTGGCCTCCTCCTCTTCCTCGTTGGCCTTCTCCTCTTCCTCCTCTCATTTGAACTCCTCTTCCTCGTTGGCCTGCTCCTCTTCCTCCTCTCATTTGAACTCCTCTTCCTCGTTGGCCTGCTCCTCTTCTTCCAGGGCCAGCTCTTCTCCCTCCTCTGCATCGAATTCCTCTTCCCCTGACTCTGCCTTCATCCATTGTGTTCAGGCATCTTCAGCATACTGTGCACTCTGAACTTGCTTTTATACATGTGGTCACAGCATTAGCAACAGGTGTCTTCAATTTTGAGTCGTTGTGTGTAATGAATGACACCAGGTGTGTTCATTGTGTTCAAATTGTGCTGACTGTGGCAAGCATGTTGCATCCTCACTGTCTGACCCATACTCCGGAACAGTAGGAGGCGGTAATGCTCTTTGTGTTTAACGGTGGTTGCCAACCGCCGTTAAACACAAAGAAGAAGAAGAAGCATGTTGCATCACATGAGCTTTCATTTGAGAATATGAGCAGAGTTCTTTTGCAACTTCTGTTTTAGCAAGGAAAGATGTGTTTAGATTTATGACAACGGAGGATTGTTTTCTGTGAACTGTGTCTTCATGTGACATGTGTTTATGATATTGGTAAATGATGGCTAGATTTAGTAAATGTGTTTAGACAACTGGTCATTTGGTTTAGAGTATTGGCTTTTGTGTTTTAGCATTTGAGAAAAACTGCAAGTAAGCTTTACTTTACTTTTTTACTTTACTTTTTTTTAGGCAACGAGTTTGCATAGTTTTTTTTTAGTTCTGGAAACTAAATAGGTTTTTACTCTGTACTCAAAGTGAATAAGTTGCCTTAACTTAGTCATCTTAATTAAACTTTACTAAAAATATTTTTTTTTAGGCAACGAGTTTGCATAGTTTTTTTGAGTTCTGTGAACTAATTAGATTTTACAGTTAGAATCAAAGTACATAAATAAATAGAATGGTACTGTAATTCCACTTATTGCACAGATATGAACCAGCACTAGCAGAGAAGGATGCAGCCTAAGAGGAAACCAACACCTACCATCGACTCCATTACCCAAGCATTTAAAATAATAATCCTATTGTCCTGAAGCAGAAGTGCGGCTCCCGCCTTTCTAAGTCACAAAATGCCATATATTTATCATAAATGTATCAGAAGATAACTTGGCACAAGAAAAGAATGCATGAAGAATTGAATGTGACGCACTGACAGACCATAAAATCCTTGGTGTTACAAAAACAATGCACAAACTGTGGATTTCCTCAGTGCTTGTGTTCATAATGGGGATATCCTGCTGCACCTTCTATTTAAAGATAAACTTCTACGTTGGTGACCTCTGCGATTTCCACTTTATTTGTACTTGACCTCTTAAGCAGTCTTTACACCGGATGACTGGGGAACTATGAGTGATCCAACACAAAAATGATTTCATTTACAAAGTCACCAATAAATATACAGACATATAAAAAATAATGTTTTAGAAGACTTAATGAAGTCCTTTTGTTTCCAGCAACTTGTACAACCCCACATCAGAAAAAGTTGGGATGGTATGTTAAATTAAAATCAAACTGAAAACAGCACTTTGTTAAACTATCTTTGACCTGTATTACATTGAAAAAACATACAACAGCTGCCAGGGACCTGGGTCTGGGCGACCCAAGGTCCATGAGCAGTTACGGACTCATATAATATATAATGTATGTTTGCTGCGCTGTGCTGCTGTGTTCACCATGCTTGTATGTATAGGCAAGTGAGTATGTCTGTGGTTTTGTCCCAATCCAGCGACCGCACGCTTCAGAGTATGCGCAGTTCGCGAAGTACGAGAAGTGTGGAAGTGAGAGGCTTGTGAAATGGGACGGTCTGGCCTTTGTTGCACTGCTCAGGTTGCCCAGCAACCATGATACTAACGACGAGGAACGTTTCATACAGCTTTGTTTGACAGAAATGAAGCATTTTTGTTCATTCATTTTTGTCATGACATCACTTTGATTAGTTGAGTATCTGAGGCTGAGACCACCGGACTGTAAAACATGATTGTTGGGCTTGAAGCTGGAGAACAGGCGACTGGACTGACTGGACTGGGGAGGCTAATGGCTGAGCAGAGGACTGGGTTAGTGAAGGAGACAAAGTGGCAGCCTTTGCTAGCAAACCTGGTGCTTGAGCTGGAAATAGGTTGACTAGCCTAACCAGAGATAATGCTAGGCCGTGGAAAGCTAGATCAAGAGGTGGATAAGGTGGTACACAGCAAATTCAAAAGTGTTAAATTTTTTGGTGTTAATAGTCTTCTTGCAAAAGTAGAGTTAATTTTACTCTAAGCAGAGTCACATTCTTTTAATGTAACTCTGAGGTGTAAAATGATAGTAGTTAAAATCGAGTGTTAAAAATGAGTGTTTCTATTTCAAATCTGGAGGTGTTACAATGGAAACATTAACTCTTGACCTCTTAACTCTGAACTCCTAGAGGGGCTATGACACCAACAGAGTAAATTCACAGACTCCGCCCCCAGCACGGCTCCAATCGAAGCTGAAGTGAAGCCGTTTCAGAACATTTTGCTCTACATATTTGAGTTGTTTGCCATGCTTGGTAAGTCATTTTTTCAAAGATTGTTTCAATTGTTATTAGCTTTTACTTCTGTGGCTCTGGAGTTGAGACAAAGCTGTGTGAAAGGCATTAGCCATGTTGCTCGCTGATAGCATAATATTCTGTTTTAGCTAGCTGAAAGGTATTGTTTGCGGGCAAATACCACAGCCTTGAAAAAAAGCTTGCATGTGAATTTTCAGTCAAACTTTTGGTCAAATACACCTAAAACAATGTGTAGAATGTGAAATGTTGGTATAATGGTGCTACTTGAAGCCTGAAAACGATCGCCCATAAAAAAAAGCGAGCAAACAGCAGTAGCAGACGCCCTGACTGGGTTCTACGTTAGCATAGATCCCTCCAGAGTTTTGTGCACACGGTTTAGGTAAAAATGAAAAAAGTTGAGGTTTTACATTTAGTTCAGTATTACCTGTTGCCTGTGTCCTTGTCTTTTGGGAAAATACTTTACACAAGTAATGGCTCAAAGAGGATTCCTTTTTTTTTTTTACTGTGCTGCAATTGTTTACTGGATTATTTGTGCCGTTAATTAGTGTCAACTAATTTTTATTCAATCTCCACATAGGATATGCTTGTGAAGATGGAATATGGGGGAGAGCAGAAGTGCGTTGAAGTTCCACAAAGGGATGAATGAAGGACATGCATATTGTATTGAAGAAATAAGTGATGAGAATGCTGTTATTTGCATTTACCATGTCAGACCTTTTGATAAACAAAATTCTAATGAAAGTGAGAACATGTACACTGTTACATCTTTCAGAAAATGTTTTGAAATTGTGGTGCACAGTTCAGAATAAATGTTTTTCAAAAACCATTGCATCTTTTTAGTAAATGTTTATTTCCAAAAGAAATTTCTAGAAGTTCAGAACAGTAAAATTCCCGCTTTTTAGAATGAATTAGAAGATAACTCTTACGTAGTTAAACTAAAATACTCTTTGAGAGTTAATATATAAACTCTTAACACCAAGTGTTAAATTATCAACTCCAGACAGATTTGGTGTTTAACACTAAATCAGAGTTAACGTACCAACTCTCCAAAAAGAGTTAAATTAACACTCTCTGGTGTGGACCCATATAGACACTTTAATAGTGTTGAAATCAAATCCGACAGTGTTAATTTGGACATGCTGGATTTGCTGTGTAGACTGACAGGTGAACAGGCTAGCTCTTCCGAGCCTCCAGAGCATGAGGACAATGGTTGGAGAACCTCAGCTGAGCGTCTAGGGGGGTCGGGTTGGATTCTGGTTGCCCCCACCCTGGGTGCTGTGACAGGCACGGGAGGTGGCTGGACACCAGTCAGCCCCACCCGAGGAACAGGAACAGGTGTGGGGGTAGACTGGGTCACAGCTGTCCTCGTCCTGGGAGCTGGCACGGGAGGGGGTGCTACAGGGACAGGCTGAGCCTTAGCTGCCTTCACCTGAGAAGGTGAAACAGGTGAAGGGGAAGGCCGAATCTGAGCCGCCCTGCTAGCAGGAAATGGCTGAGTAATGGGTGAGGAAATAATGAGTGAATGGGAGAAATTATCAGGTTTAGCGGTGATAGTGTCTTTAGCAGTGGCCTGTGATGGTGGAACAGTCTCTTCGGAGGCAGGATGGTGAGTATTACTAGGGTAGTCTAGAATATAATCACAGTAAACAGTCTTTGGTTTAGGAGAATGGTGAACAGTCTCTGACTTGCAGTGTGGAGAAAGAAAAAAGTCAGTTTCGCTCACCATCGGATGCTGCTGCTCCAAGCAGGAAGAGCGACGGTGGCGCAAGCCTTACTTCGTCGTCGTGGAAACAGCTGAGCCGCTGAGCGCGGGAGCCTCCGTCGAGCTGAGGGGGAGGCAGAGCCGCTGTGCCAGGGCGAAGTCGGGAGGCTGGTGAGTGAAGCGGCTGGCTGGAGGGCGAGCGAGAGAGCGAGCGGCCGAAGCTTGGCCAGTGACGCCCACTCTCCGCGGCGAATGCTCCGAAGCAGGTGAGGCAGCAGGTGGAGGACCACAACATCTCTGAGGCCCACCCAGAGCCAGACGAGACCCCTCAAAAATGTGCTCCCTCTCTGAGAAGAGCTACTCTTTCCACCGGAGCTTCTCCGCCCATAGGGAGAGCGCTGCCTCCTGCCGCTCAAAAAGGTCAGAGTCCGCTGGGTCGTATGCGTGTCTTCGCGGCACGGGTCGTGTCATTCTGTCAGGGGTTGTGTGGAGGTGAGGAAGAGATTACCCAAACGCAGGACTCACGGTGCAGGGTGATGATGATTTATTGGAACGAATGGATAGACAGAGCAGGAACAAAAGGATTGACTGACTGAAAGACTGAATGGCTGGCTGAACTGAACACAGGCGGGAACGACAACATAACATCAATGACACGACAGTGAACGAG
This sequence comes from Rhamphochromis sp. 'chilingali', assembly GCF_963969265.1. Taxonomy (NCBI): domain Eukaryota; kingdom Metazoa; phylum Chordata; class Actinopteri; order Cichliformes; family Cichlidae; genus Rhamphochromis; species Rhamphochromis sp. 'chilingali'. The sequence goes on from NC_137947.1 coordinate 33,845,393, forward strand.
TGGAAACTGTCATGGTCCTGAGCCTGCCGACTCAGTGTTTTGTGTTTCCTTATGCTTTTGTTCATTCCGAGTATGTATTCTATTGTGATTTTCCATTTGTTAGATTTCTGTTCTTTGCCTGCCTGCTCCCACTTCTCTGTGTTCCCTCCGTCTGTCTATGGTGTCACACTGTCTGCTTGTGAATCTGTCTGTTTAGTTCTGTGTCTTGTCTGGTTCTGTGTCTGTGAGTTTTATTGTGAAGGTCTCTGTCTGATGTGAGTGTGTTCACTTTACTTTTCCTCTGTCCCGTCAGCTCTGATTTCTCCCAGCTGTGTTGCCCTCCTGTCTCTCATCCCCTGATTACCGGTGTGTGTATTTAAGCCCTGTGTGTTCTCCTGCCTGTTGCCGGTTTGTCTGCGTTACACTGTGTTCTTCGGTGTCCTGCTCTTCGTCTGCCGCTCATCCCTTTGTCGTATGCTCCCAGGTCTGTTATTTTAGTTCTCCCAGTTTAGGTGTCTTCAGTTATTTGTCATGCCCCACTGCTTGTTTGCCACTACACCTTGTAAATAAACTTCACTAGCATTTTCATCCACTGCTTGCATCTTCGGTCCTCCTTCCTCCACACCACACGGCTCGCCTTCCCAGCCGTGACAGAAACGGAAGACTTAAATACACAGACTGAGGATGATAATGCGAGACCGGTGAGTACGCAGCTGAACATAATCTGGCTAACGACCCATGAGATGAGCTGACGCAGGAAAAACAGGAAGTGAGAACAAGTGAAAAATATACTGAACATGAATGAACAGACCCCGTAACCCAGACACTGTGGGGTCAAAGTTTGCAGAACTACAAACACAGCTGGAATCCACAGCTGTGCATGTTCATGGAGCTGCATGTTCACCTGCTGGACATCACTACCTGACACGTTTAACTGTCTTCAGAACATTGCAGAGGCCTTATTGACAGTGTTTGGCTCTAATATCTGTGTGAGCAGATTTTCTCTCACATGAGTCCTCAGGTAGCCTCTGAATGCTGGACACTCGGAGACCTGTGTCTCTGAGTGGGAGACCAGAGATCACATTAACATGTGTGTCTCTGTATTAACAAACATGCCATGTTGGCCCAGTTTATTTTTCTTATCATTGTTGGGAGGAGACCATAAATAGCATTTGTATTTTCTGTTGTACAGTTCATTTGCTGTTATGGATAAAAAGTCTTTTTTTGTTTCTAAATAGCTGATAACTATTTGCTGATAGCTGCCAACATCTGCGAACAAATATAATTCTGTAAAGTTGTTCTATATAGTGAGTAACTGTTCATATAGAGCGTTATTAGATTTATTGCTAATGCAGTCATATTGCACATTGACTTTTAGAAATTTTAGATGGCACACATCATCAGAAAGGTTGCCGACCCCTGCTCTAAACTCATTTGTCACCCCGGAGTTGTTCAAACAATCTCCTTATGAGGCATGTCAACTTACAAAGTGTTTTGGAATTTGATCTACCTTGGCAAGCTACTAAAACTCCTTTGTATCTTGTGTAGTTTTAATGATTAGTTTTACTGTCTGTGCATGTTCATTTACTGTGTTGCCACCATGTGTTTTTGCAACACTTCTTGCCTTCCTGATATTTGTGGAGACTGTATGACTAAAAGATCTCCAAGTGGAAAACCTATGCAATCTCTGAACTCTATAACAATTGTGCTAAAGGTTGTTGCTTCAGGAAGAACCTCTGGATCCATATCATGATGTACCAGCAGACATCAGTCTGAGAGCAGACATGGCAGTCAGTGCAGTCTGACATTTGGATAAAAATGATGGTCCAGTAAACCACTTGGTGCTTTAGAGAGTTGCAGCAGTTGCTGGTTCAAGTTCCATGGTCTACTGGTTTTTCTTCATTGCTAATGTCTGGTTGAGAAGACTTTCTCAAATATGTTATCCTGTTTGACACATTCAGTTTATATCAAGGCACATGCCTCCATGACGTATTGTATTTGTAACCCAGTACTATTTTATGTCTTTATGGTACACCACAGAATGAATGTCAATATCCATTTCATCAAGTCTGCTATCTCAGTTGCCAAGACCCCTACACAAAGATGAAGGCAGGGCACAGTATGAGATGGGTGTGAAGAAACTTTTGTCTTTGCCGTAACTAATCCCACATGGCTCTCTCCTGTTGCAGTGTTCAAACAGCAGCACGGCCTATGATTGATGCATTTGAAAAAAACTCATAACTCTCTGTGGTGTGCCTGTGTAGACAAAGAAACCGGAGCATATGGTTTTGGAATCAGGAGCTTTTCTAAGTATTCTCCAGTTTCTCCAGAGTTTCCAGTGTTCGTGTCTCAATGATGGTATTAGTTTGCCCCAGTCATACTGTTCAGTAGAGAGTTTCTTCCCACTGTGACTGGCATCATAAAACCTAAGGGGTCAAACAAACTGTTAACTTCAGAAAAAATGCTTCCCTTGGTCAAAGACTTATTTACAACAAAGAAGCTGAAGTATTCTGTCTCAAGGTCCCAAATTAGATCTCATTTGAAGAAGTAATGATTCCACTCCTATATACAGTTTAACTGGGTCCACTTTGTTCTTGTTTGTGGGGCTGTTTGGGCCAGCTCCTTCAACACTTAAAATCTCTGTCCTTTTAACAGATTCAAGAAATGATATCTCCATTTTACTGATCTCTCCATTTTAGGGCTGACGGTGTTGCTGCCTATGACCAGAGATCAGCAGTAATGCGTTACAAGTAATGCGATTACTTTTTTCGAGTAACGAGTAATGTAAGGAATTACTATTGCAAAAAAGTAATTAGATGTTACTTTCCCGTAAGCACACTGCCTTACTGCATTCCTAAACTGAGATTTTGTCTGTGAGAGTGTCTCATGAGTGACAATGACATAAGCACATGCGACGTTTGTCGTAACAGACGTGTGCAGATCAATAATGGATAATATGGAGTGCGGGAGAGAGTATGACCATGCAACGCTTAGAGGGTGGAAGCACTCACTTTACTTCAAGTTTGATTCTGTAAAAAGCAGTGTTGGGTGTAACACGTTACTAAGTAACGCATTACTGTAATTAAATAACTTTTCCACTGAAAAAGTAGAGTAACTGATTACTGTTCATTTAGGTATTTTAATTACAGTTACTTACAATGTACTTGCGTTACATTGTAAAATTAAACTCGCTGAATATCATTATTTAATTTCAATAATTTATCTTCTAAAGGTAGAAGTAAACTCTGCCGCTTTAACATCGCTGTAGTGCAGCTGCGCGTCTTTCGTGCCAGTTTGCTGCACAGTCGTCGGACTCGGCTGAAGCGAGTGGCTGTTTTATGAAATGGAAATATTCCCGTCTCTTCACTTTTCTGAAACAAGCAGACACGAACATTACAGTAATATGTAAGCTAGGTGCTGGGGAGAAAAAACTATCGGCTGCTGTTAATAGCAGGAGTAATCTACTGAAGCGCCTGACACGAGAGCATAGACGAACACTTCTGAGCGATCCTTGTTCATTTCCCACGTGTGGGACTAATAAAGGTTATCTTATCTTATCATCCATGGATAACAGCGCGGCAACTCCTCCAAAACCTGATTTTACTTCAGCAGCACAGAAAGCGTCTGAAGGTGAGCTTAAAAAATGATTGCAGGCTACATTGTGGAAGAGATGCTACCGCTGCATACTGTAGAGTCTCCGGCTTTTAAAAAATGTATTTATTATTTAAAGAGTTTAATTTCTATTGTTTGTCCACTCAAGGTTTATAGGGATTTTAAAAAGTATTTAGTTAAATTACTTGAGTAATTAAGTTACTTTTCAGACACAGTAATTAGATAAGTATTTTAAATACAATATTGAGTTAAGTAATTAGTAATTAATTACTTTTTAAAAGTAACTTACCCAACACTGGTAAAAAGTGACAAAAACATTAGCGTCTGCCGTATGGGAAGAACCCCCCCCCCCCCCCCCCCCCAAACATCTGAACGTGAAATTCACAGAGAAACCCCCGGATCCACTGACATGACTGCTGTGGGCAAACCTCCACCCGCCCCACTCCTGCTAAACAGGTGACAATAGATTTATGAATAACAGGACTCAGTGCCACTGAGTCTTTGATTTTATTTATTTCTGTTGTGTTTTACTTGCATCTATTTGAAAGAGTGAGTGCAAACAAAAATTATTTGATTTTATATGCTGGAATATGCAAAAAAATAGGTTTAAATGTTAAACAAATTTCTGCAAATCAAAGACTGTTGAATATATTTTTTTTTCTTGATGCAATGTGCATAAAGTTAAAAGATTAAACCGAATAAAACAAGTTTTAAAAAGAGACTTTTTCATTTGATTCAATTTTATATGATGGATGAGCTACTTACTTTTTAAAATAAGTAATCAGTAAAATAATGGAATTACCTTTTTGAAGAAGTATTCAGTAAATAGTTACTAATTAGTTTTTTCAAGTAACTTGACCAACACTGCCTGACACAGGAAAAACTTGAGTCATTACAAATTTTGACTTCCTAAGCTCAACAAAATTAAAAACGAGGACAGGACACTGAATTATCTCTTGAATAACTCTTGAACTCGTTTCTCCTGAAGATGGTATGAAAGCTTTTCCAGAATTGGACTGACTCTGTGAAAGATGTGAAAGGCCTGGGAGATGTTTTAGCAACACAAAGTTCTAGTAGAGTCCCAAATTCTCTGAAATGCTGATTATCTCTGTCTATCACCTTTGGAAAATCTTTACTTTTTTAAAATTAAAAGTACGTGTTCAATAATTTGTTGATCATCAGCAGACCAGAACTGACCATTCTTTTCATATCAGATATTTTGTCTGATGTAAATGGACTGATTCTTATACAGCACTTTTCTACTCTACCTGGTCACACCCATTCTCACAAGCACTGACTCTAAACTGAGTGCTGTCTAACGACATTCACACTCCGATGGATGCATCGGAGAGCAACTTGGGATTAGTATCTTGCCCAAGGATACTTGGGCAGACTGGAAGAGCCAGGGATCGAACCATCAACCTTCCAGTCAGTAGCTCCACCTCCTGAGCTACAGCCACCTGAAGTGTCAGCATTACTGCTCCTTACAGGTCTGGGTGTCAATACCTCAGACTGAGGATGGTGAACTTGATCATTTACTGACTATCCTCCATACAGGTGTCAATACTAATCACTGCTTTCTAACTGTTGTCTGCATGTTGTCCAGCTGGGACTGCTGTAGGTGCACACTTTCATGTGTGGATACTTACCAAGCTTGAGCCTCAGCTATTGTGGCTGGAGCTGCTTCTGCTGCTTTCTGTGATTTGAGTATGTGTAGCTCCGTATCCAGATCTGCTGTCTTTTTAAACTGATCGCCTTGTTGCTTCAGGATGTTTTCATCCTGCTTGGCAAAGGATACTTGGGCAAGGTCAGCTTCTCTCCGTGCTCTGCCAACAGCAGTAGATGACGTTGTAAGATGGCTGTAGTGTAAAGAACTACTCATTTTCATCATTTTGTCCATCATTTCTCTTACAAATCTCACTATGACTGATGAGAATGGTGTCTTTTTTCTATTCTGCTGTCAGGTAACAAGTATTTGTTAATGGATCTCTGAAAACCTGGCCCCAGCCAGCACTGAAGGAACCAAAGATTCTGGTGGTGGAGAGTAAATGGCCTGTATTTATATAGCGCTTTACTAGTCCCTAAGGACCCCAAAGCGCTTTACATATCCAGTCATCCACCAATTCACACACACATTCACACACTGGTGATGGCAGCTACATTGTAGCCACAGCCACCCTGGGGCGCACTGACAGAGGCGAGGCTGCCGGACACTGGCGCCACCGGGCCCTCTGACCACCACCAGTAGGGAAGAGTAGCTGCTGATCATCTTCTACCGTTGCTCCATTGAAAGTGTGCTGACATACTGTATCTGTCTGGTTCTCCAGCTGCACCATGGCATACAAAAAGGCAATTCAGAAGTTTCATTAATATGGCCTAAAGAAATCATTGGACATCCTCTTCCCTCCCTAACTGATCTGTACAGCACTCGCTGTCTCAAAAGGGCACGCAGCATCTTACTGGACTGTACACACCCAGGACACCAGGTGTTTAAGCTGCTGCCATCTGGCAGGAGATTCAGGCTGCTGAGGTCCGGGACAAACCGACTCAAGGACAGCTTTTACAACAGGGCAATAGCCCTAATCAATGCTAAAAGCTGACCTGATTGGAGAGCAGCAAAGAGGGCTGATGCGAAGAACCGGCATTACTGGAATGTGTATGATCAGCTGGACATGCCAGAAGGGGTCAACATGGTTTATCGCCTGTCCAAAGCATGCAACTGATCCACGCAAGACATTGGCCACGTTATGCAAGTTAGGGAGCAGACAGCCAGGTCCTCAGTGACCCGACAGCCCTCCTGAAACGTTGGTCCAAATATTTTGCTGGCATTTCCAATCAGGAATTCCCACACCCGCCAATCCAAAGCCCATCCCCGGCCCAGTACCCATGATCACGACCATGGAAGTGTGGAAGGTAGAAGATGAAGAACAGAAAGGCAACGGGACCAGACGAGCTACTAGCCCCTCTGTCAAACCATCACCAAGACTCTATCTTGTTACTCTGAGATCTGCTGGTTGTTTTCCCTGCCTTGTTGCCAGTGTCCCGTTCAGTCTGATGGGCGGTGTCTCCTCTTGTGCCACCGGCCCCCTGCCAGATTCCCTGATGGGCTCTTTCTTCGCCCCTCCTGGAGTCCTTTCCAGCCACACAATGAGTGGCTTCTTCTCCTTCATCAATGCAAGCCTTTGGGCTTGCCTTCAGAGGGTCACCTTTGCAACCAAAGGCCACTTGCCAAATCACCAAAATCACAGACTCACCTGGCCTTTAGAGAGCTACTTTCATCACCGACCCTGAGAAGTTCTCTGTCGATGCTGATGGCCTCCATCCAAGCCAACTGAGGGTCTTCGTCGCCACCATTTGCACTCCAGGGGTGGGGCTGTTTTATCTTCAAGTATATTATTTCATAATGCTTCTGAGTTTGGTTCTTAGGTGTCTCTTTGTTTTGCCTATCTGTTAGTCATTTCCTGTTTTATTTTAGGGACGTTTTGCCTCGTGTGCTTTGTATTCAGTTCTACTTCCCCTCTCTAATTATATGTGATTAGTTTCAGCTGTCCTCCCACCTGTTGCCTCTTCCCTCTTGTGTATATATCGTCTCAGTCCTCACTTGCCCTTTGGTGTATCCTCCCTCATGCTTATGTCTCTCCTCACTGTACGTTTCCTGGAAGATGCATTTTAGTTGCCTTGTTGGGTTTTTTTTTTTTTTGTACTCAGTTTCGGTTAATAAAGCCACTTTTTAGTTTATGCCCCTTGACCCTGATTCTTGCATTCGTGCAAGTTTATATCAGCCATATATACTTATAGTAAAATTACTTATATAGCATTTAACATACTGTTCTGCAAGTTGACTTTCATATTTTAATATACTTAAGTTTGTGAACTAACAACTATGAGGTCACACATATTAATCTTTGCGCTGTAAGATTAATAATCGCTATTACAAACATCTCAGCAGACTGATGAACAGTAGTTGGGGGATAGAAAAGCTGAGGCTTTTATATAAGTTTTGTACTCTCTGTAAATATTAACAACCTATCAAACCTATAATTGTATGGGTTAAGTTTAGTGTGAATGCTATTAGACTTGACTGTCTCTCAATAAATCATCGCCTCCTGCAGGGGTATCCAAACCAGAAATTTCAGGAACTCTGCTGCAAATAACTTCCAACCAAACGTCTCTTTGTAAAACACTCCAGCCAAACATCTATAAATACCCTGTCCAGCCCCTGTGTTTGACGCCAAGCCTCCAAGTTTAATCAGTAGTCAATTTTTGAAGTTGCAAAGTAAGCCTACATTATCCAGCGAGGTTTTACATTTGAGAAAATGAGGGGGGAAATAGTTGAAATTAGTTACTTTAACTTTGCATTTGAACTAGTTAGGTTTTTAAGCCTCTTTAAATTTCATTCATGTTTGTCTCATCTCAAACTCACCTGTGTTAGTCAGGTATTTTCTGTATGAATTTCAAAATGACTAAATATGTGGTTTCTAGAGTAGAGTCTTAGTGAAGGGCAGTTTAAATACAAAGGGGAACAAGTTACATGTCTTCTAACATAGCCAGTGTTCACATTACAGGGAGGGATAGCAGAAAAGATAACAGTTTCAAGTATCTGCTGTTTCTGCTGGACTACTGAGTGGCATATTCAGTGAGTCCAAAGAGAATAGGTATTTCACTTGGTTTCATTTATATCCCCCAGTCAGGCATTTGCTCTCCTAGCCTCCAGCAGCTGGTAGGGCAGACAGTGTTGCAGGGTTAGGCTGTCCCGCTTCTTTTAACACTCTCTAGCATCATCTCAAGTGTTCGGCTGCACTAACATTCCCAGGATGCCTCAAGGGACATTCCCTCTAAGCTGACATGAGAACACTAAATTTGCCAGAGGACTCACAAAGTTACTCCTACTTAAAGATGTAATGAAAAAAAAAAAACTCCTCAGAAGTCTTACATTGATACCCCATAGCAGCAAAATGCTCCCAAGAGTTATCAAATACACTCACTGTAGGTTTTGAGGGTTCAGGTGTTTCATCACTTATCTGCGGCCCACACATGGGCCAGCGCAGGACCACCAGTGTGACTGGCCTTGTGCTGGCCCATGTGTGGGCCACCTCTGGCAAACCAGATCTGGGCCGCCAAAGCGCCGTCATTCTTTGCGGTATGTGGGCCATGTGTAAGCACCCTGTGTGGGCCAGATCTGGGCCATACCAATTTTGCTATGTGGTATGCAGCAGGACAATGTGGGTTTTTTTTTTTTTTTTTTTTTTTTTTGTTTTTTGTGTCGATTAAAAAAATATCATAGTAAAATCATCAATCATAATCACAATCAATCATAATAATCAATTAAAAATGTCTCAGTTTGGGGTTTTGTTCAGGAGTGGAGGAAAGTTCATGTTGGAGATGTTGTTAGAGGCCTGTACTATAAAAGCATGATTTTGTCTTATCCAGGTAACTCCCACTAGGTTTTCTATACCAAGGAGGAGGTCCACTTCTTACAATCACTATGGTAATTTATGCTGCAGACCACACTGCTCTACAGCAGGTTAGGTTTCAGATTAGATCAACAGGTAGGAAATTACTTATAATTAGTAATAATTAATTATAAAAAAAACTATTTTTGTTCTGTAAGCATTAAAATAAGATCCTAAAAACAGGATAGATAACCTGTATTTGCTGACCTTATATCAAATTTGTATGTAGACAAATATGTTTTAATTCTGTTTTAAGTATAATCTTTATTCTTAAACCCCACATTCCCTTCTGTCAGCTGGAACATCATGTTTTAAAGTGCAGTACAAAGTCTCTGCTGGGGGAGAGACTAAATGAAGCACAAGCTGTGACACTCAGATGTGTGTGTATTAATCTGGTGATGATGTTTCTTTTACTGGAATTGAAGCTCCTAGAACACACTAAGAATACCTTTAAAGACCACTCAAAGTAATTTTATTTTGTTCTTCAGATAAACAAAAGTAGTTTTCATGTCGTCTTTGTGAGGCTACAACACAGTATGCTTTCATGTTCAAATAATCCTCAGAACCTGCAGTTGTGTTTTTTTTTTTTGTTTGTTTTTTTCCAAATCAGTAATGACTGAACCGCAAATAGTGACATGTAATAAATTTAGACAGATTTCTAGAAATGAGAGCTGCTCCATCCAAAGTGGGATGCAATCTCTCCTAATAAGATCAAGGTTGTCCGCACAAAGTTTCCCGATGATCTATAAAGCCCGCATCATTTTTTTTGACACCACTCAGACGGGCAAATAATGATGTATTGATCAGTGACTCGACTAGGAGCTAAGCTAATTCAATTCAATTCAAAATGTATTTGTATAGCACATTTAAAAACAGCAGAGTTGATCAAAGTGCTTCACTATGGAAGAAATATAGTATCATCAGAATTCAAGTATTTTTAGACATTGAATTTATGACACTGAATTTTTATCCTCCAAATTTCCCTGCAAAAATATTCACCTGCAAAAATTCAACTGCAAAAGTGATGAACTTTAATGACCCAAGCCAGAGCAATCAGCACCAGATCGAGTGGCTCTCAGCCAATTAAATTACGCTGTTTGATCACATGACACCGTTAGCCAGCAGTGTGTCTCCTAAAAGAGAGCTGTTTAAAGGTGAGTGATTAAGTTTTTCTCCTAAATAGAGATCATTACAGAACGCCTAGTCCTACTTAAAATCCCATTTATTATTATTTTTTTTTAATCATCTACTCGAACTAAGGAAAACGTTTGACTAACTCAAAGACAATTTCCACGCCTCCCCTGCCTGACTGCAGAGGCAGTTTTGAATTTAGGAGCGCCAAGATGGCAGCGGCAAACCCTGGCGGCTCTCCGGTGAGTATATATATTTTTTTATCTTCAAGTTTGTCTTTTGAAACCTTAATTTTATTTAAATCCGTTGCTCACGTATAAAGTACACAGACGGGGTCTTTGCTCAACTCGTCTGAGGCGTGTCTCACTAAGCGCTACATGCTAGCATCCTGCTAACCGAGCTACCCTTTACATGCTGTGCTTTAGAAAATGGGATACTCGTTAAAAAAAATACTCCGCAGATATTGATAGATAGACGAACACTGCAAATATAATGTTGGAAACGAGAACGGCCTTTGGTGAAGGGGTAAAATACACCATGAATAGAGCCATAGAGTGAATGGCTGCCATGGTTGCAGAACAGCCTGATTTAATGACAAGAATGGGGAAGAGTGAGGCGAAGTGAACCACAGCCACAAAACACGGTCAGACAAGGCGGCAAAAGGGCAGTGATCTGTCCGTCAGTATGAAGTTGGTGTGTGCTTTGGTGAACAAAAACTCCAGACTGGTAGCAGGAAGATGGGAGACTCGTGTTTCACTGGAATAGTGGTGAATTAAAACATCCTTTGTTGGGGACATTTCGGTGTAAATGCATCCATACAGGCAAGACAGAGGCAGACTAGACAGTGAAGAAAACAAGGCAAACATTAGAAATATAAAAACGGAAATATAGGATGAGTCGGGGATGAGTTCCTGCCCCAAGTGGAGGAGTTCAAGTATCTCGGGGTCTTGTTCGCGAGTGATGGGAGAAGGGAGCCGGAGATCGACAGACGGATTGGGGCTGCGGCTGCAGTAATGCGGACGCTGCACCGGTCCGTCGTGGTGAAGAGGGAGCTGAGTGTAAAAGCGAAGCTCTCAATTTACCGGTCGATCTACGTCCCTACCCTCACCTATGGCCACGAGCTGTGGGTAGTGACCGAAAGAATGAGATCGCGGATACAAGCGGCAGAAATGAGCTTCCTCTGAAGGGTGGCTGGCCTCTCCCTTAGAGATAGGGTGAGAAGTTCGGCCATCCGGGAGAGGCTCAGAGTAGAGCCGCTGCTGCTCCACATCGAAAGGAGCCAGCTGAGGTGGTTCGGGCATCTGACAAGGATGCCCCCTGGGCGCCTCCTGGGTGAGGTGTTCCAGGCATGTCCCACCGGGAGGAGGCCCCGGGGCAGACCCAGGACACGCTGGAGAGATTATATCTCTCGGCTGGCCTGGGAACGCCTTGGTATTCCCCCGGATAAGCTGGAGGAGGTGGCTGGGCAGAGGGAGGTCTGGGCCCCCGCGACCCGGCCTCGGATAAAGCGGATGAAGATGGATGGATGGAAATATAGGATTAATATAACATACAATTAGGGAAAATGTAAGGAACACAATGTAAATGATATTGTAAAGTCATTAAAACGGCATACTCTGATTAAAAGAAACGCATAATTGGGTAGGATAATAACAATAATAATGTTAAAAAACATGTACAAGATGGGTATGTATACTTGTGTTTTTTTTTGTTTTGTTTTTTTTTTTTTCTTTTGGAAGTGACATCAGAAACAGCAGCATGTGACATCACGTGATGGCGGAGCTTCAGTTCATCCTTTGTCATCCTTTTTTTTTTTTTTTTTTTTTTTAATAGGACAGGGGGAAAGAATGAAAGAAAGAGGGGGAGAGGAAGAAAGAAAACCAAAGGGGAGAAGAGACGGTGAGAAGGGGGGGGAAGAGAGAAAAAAAAAAAAACTCCTGGGTCACCTGTATGGAGAGAAAGAAAAACAAAAAAAACAGGGGAGACAGCAAACAACAAAGAGCAACATAATAATAAAAAAAAAAGCACCATCACAATAAACTAGCTAGTCATAGATATCAATATTTACTAAATAATAAACGATATTGTGCAGCACGCAAGATAGACAGCGCACAGTGTGCTTTGAGGCAGCAGCCAAGAAAGCTGTAGTCCGCATCTGTGAATACCCATGTGTACACCTGTGTGCATACCTGTGTGGATCAGCATGCTTGCATTCCAAAGGTTTCTCCATGTAATGATCTGCTAGAGAGTGTGGGGAGCCACAGCCCTGTCCTCTATGGTATCAAGCAGGTATGGAGGAGATCAAAACTCCAGACATCCAGAGGCCCCCAGAACACAAGAGACCAAGGAAGACCCACAGAGGGGCAGCCGCGCCACTGTCCCAGTAAGAGCTAAGGAGAGTCCCAGATGAGAGCTCATTCAGCAGCCGCGGAGCAGAAGCCAGGGGGAGTTGCAGTGACGCGCCCGTGAGCTCCGCCGGCAGCCAGCTGTGCCTGAGTGACCGAGCCCCAGGCCGAGAGGCCGGGGGCACCCCACCTCCGAAGTGGCCCGAGCGAGCCCCAATAAGCGGCCGCCAAGGAGTGAGCCGGTGTGTACCCGGACGCCCACCCCCAGATACAAAGAACCACCAACGCACCGATACCTGAGGGAGTCCGCCACCGGCAGGGGAAGTGGTGGTGGGTGGAGATAGGCCTCCAAACCTTGGAGGGCCCGAGATGTCCCCAGAGAGGTGGCGTCTGATACCCAACCTGACATATAGACACAGACATACAGGCACACACAGACACAAACATCCATTCCCACCCTCATGCTCTCATATGTACTTCACACTCAACTGACGTGGAGACAGACATAAAGGGACGATCACACTCCCCAAGCGTACTCTACTAACCGGGTCTAGGTACCCTTGCCCCTGGAGGGGGGAACTGCACCCAGACCCAGGTGGTGTTACCCTTTTCCCTGCGGTGGGGAGAGGCAGACCGCCCCGACTCCACAGCAGCAGGGAGGCCCCAGACCGCAGTCGGACGGCCCACTCCTCCTAGCCCCCCCGCTCCAGTAGGCCGCAGAGAATGGGGGTGAGAGAAGACTCCAAGCCTCCCTCCACCCGCTCATTGTAGTGTTGATGCATGTGTGTTCTAAGGTGCAATTAAAACCCAGGAGGGCTTGGAGCTACCTGCCAGAGAGCAGCAGGTAAGCGCATAGTCCCTCCTGCTAGCCCTCAATGTCTACATGTATTTAAAATTGAGAGGTGGGCAACGACGCCAGGGGTGAGGCGTACACCCTGATGGTAACTTGGACTCCGTGTATCGTGCCCACCCCCAAGATCCTATATGTATGTGTAATGAGAGTGTGAGTAATGTGAATGTCTAAGTTGTGGGATAAAATTGAGGCAGAGGCAGCCAGAAGGGGACAGGGGGGGGGTAGCCTCCTCTGCATCCTGGTGACATACCCCTACTCCAAGGCCCTGCATGTGTGGGTGGTTGTGGTGGAGCAGGAGGAGGGAGGCAGCTGGAGATGGAGAGGGAAGGAAGGGAGGGGCAGGTGACCCCTCCCTGGGGCCAGCTCCCCCGCTGACCCCAGTAGGCACTCCCACACTCCGCGACCCGCCAGGGAAAGGGGGGCCCAGGCCCATCCAGACCGGGGCCCAGCGCAGCAGCGCCCCCCGGCCCCACAGAGCCCGGGACAGTCCACCCAACCCCACCACAGAGAAAACTGCACCCACCCCACCATCCACTCGTCTTCCAGACTACATGAGACAATAGACGCCCAGGCTGAGGGTATGTATACTTGTAGCCAGAATACTATAAAGTTGTAGCATGCCAGACCATCTTGATTGAATGTAACTTCGCTCCACACAAGTTTTATGGTAGACATATTCATATTGGTATCTAATAAATGATTAATTCTTAGATTTTATCGAACGTTAATTTATAAATTGTTTCTGTCTTTATGTGTTTGTTTCAGATTATGCAAGATGAAATTATTCAGTCAGCAAGACACTTGCTGCAGTTGCTGACATCATCCAACTGAACTGCTGCTGTGATGAATCAGAATACAAGGTTTACTTTAGCAAGACTTATGAGTTAATGCTACATTTAACTAAATTGTTATATATTTTGTGTCCAATATTGTCTCCATATGATTTTGTTTTTTGCAACATCTTGCAGAGAACAGAGTCAAGGTACCAGCTTGGTCAACCCTAAAAGACCATCTGTTCAATGACCAGGTGAAAAAGTCATAAACTAAACACTCTGCATGAGCATGGAATTTAGGATGCAACTTTATATCTTACCTGCTCTACACTCAGGGCTTGAATTACAACAACAGTCAATCACATAAAAAAAATACTTTTGGTAGTTCTGTGTCTGTCTCTCTCCTCCAAACCCAGATGGCTGCTGGTACTGAACCGGGTTCTGCTGGAGGTTTCTTCTTGTTAAAGGGGAGTTTTTCCTCTGCACTGTCACTTCATGCTGCTCAGTGTGAGGGATTGTTGAGGTTGAGTCCATATGTCCTGCGAACAACTGCTGGGCAATGACACCATGCAATCTTCTGGGATTCCTTGGATAGAAAACCTGTGAGCTGCACTTGTCCTTGGTCTTCACAGCTCACCTTTTTACTGTTTATTGAATCAAAATTCTCCAGTGACATGGATTCTACATTGTAACTGATGTGATGTTCTATAAAGTGGTTTTAATAAAAAAAAAAAAAAGAAGGCAAAAATTAGTTTGTTTCTTTATTCAATTTTTGAACAGTGATACTCATTCAGTAAATGCAAATTATTTACATGGCAGTGCACTATAGGCATAAATCTAGACCCCTAGATAAAACATGATGGCATTATAGCAGTGACAACTCCTCCACAGTAGCAGGTGGGATTTCTTTTTTGAGGACGGCTCCTTTTACCTGTCACTACAGATGGTCTGTTTATGTTTTGATCAAGAGCCTTTTTTGGGCAGCTGAAGAGGAGAAGTCTATCTTATGGCCAACCTCTGACTGTATCTTGGTCACATTACCCAGCAAAACCCAGTATGCAGGTTCACCTGTAACAGTCCTTGTGCCACAGATCAACACTGTTGCTTCTACATTAAACAGAAGAGCAGTGACGTGGGTGCAGGTCTCCGTGACTCCGGCCTTACAGCTGGAGTGGGCGGCTTCAACCTTCCCTGTGATGCTCACAATGACCCATGGCTGCAATGCTGGTTCATTCAGTCTTTGAGAGTGCAGTACCTGAAACACACACACAAAGTTCTTGTCTTTAAATGAACTATGAGCCAAGGCTGACATAAATGTTTTATCTACTTAATCATTAATGTAACAGTGTTTAGAAAGTTAGCACATACATGTAATTTTTCATTTCTTTATGTGTCCATCTATAGAACGCTGCATGTTATATTCTAAATCTGCCTGTTCTGTCAGAAACCTGCCTGCAGAAAATGAACCTAAAGGATGTAATCACTTTCAAGATGGAGAAAGCATAAAGTGACAATTATGAATCACTTAATATGATAAGGAGATTCTGCAGGTCATTAATCAATGTATAAAATAAAATGCATTTTTAGTGACACAAGATACAAATATGGAAGCAAGATGTATAATCGCTCAGTTTGGGGAAATTGTGGGTAGCCTGCAAGAGCCTCAACTTCTCCATACCCACAATGTGCAACAAATGGGCACAGCTGATCTTCAACAGTGGAACATCGGCCAGTTACTTCCAACTTTAACGCAGCTTGTAGTCTTGGAGAGCAGCACACCAAAACTGCATGCACAACTTCTGCTAACAGTGGAAACGGATTAAGAAATCCATGCAAACAGATTCATAAACCGAAAGAATATTATTTCACAGGATTAATGATCATATCAGCCGCTGGCTGATCACAAACCCTGAGGGTGTATACAAGAAGCAGAAGAAGCAGAGGGAATATCCCGTTTAAGTTTAGATAGTATTTGTAAAGATATTGACCATATCCTTTTCTGAAAGTGTGGATATAATGGATGGGGTAAGGTACTGACATGCTACAACTTTATAGTTGTTAAATTCAGGCTACAAGTATACATACCCATCTTGTACATGTTTTTTTTTTAGTTTTTTTAAATTATTATTATTGTTATTATTATTATTATTATCCTACCCAATTATGTGTTTCTTTTAATCAGAGTATGCCGTTTTAATGACTTTACAATATCATTTACATTGTGTTCCTTACATTTTCCCTAATTGTATGTTATATTAATCCTATATTTCCATCCATCCATCTTCATCCGCTTTATCCGAGGCCGGGTCGCGGGGGCCCAGACCTCCCTCTGCCCAGCCACCTCCTCCAGCTTATCCGGGGGAATACCAAGGCGTTCCCAGGCCAGCCGAGAGATATAATCTCTCCAGCGTGTCCTGGGTCTGCCCCGGGGCCTCCTCCCGGTGGGACATGCCTGGAACACCTCACCCAGGAGGCGCCCAGGGAGCATCCTTGTCAGATGCCCGAACCACCTCAGCTGGCTCCTTTCGATGTGGAGCAGCAGCGGCTCTACTCTGAGCCTCTCCCGGATGGCCGAACTTCTCACCCTATCTCTAAGGGAGAGGCCAGCCACCCTTCAGAGGAAGCTCATTTCTGCCGCTTGTATCTCGTTCTTTCGGTCACTACCCACAGCTCGTGGCCATAGGTGAGGGTAGGGACGTAGATCGACCGGTAAATTGAGAGCTTCGCTTTTACACTCAGCTCCCTCTTCACCACAACGGACCGGTGCAGCGTCCGCATTACTGCAGCCGCAGCCCCAATCCGTCTGTCGATCTCCGGCTCCCTTCTCCCATCACTCGCGAACAAGACCCCGAGATACTTGAACTCCTCCACTTGGGGCAGGAACTCATCCCCGACTCATCCTATATTTCCGTTTTTATATTTCTAATGTTTGCCTTGTTTTCTTCACTGTCTAGTCTGCCTCTGTCTTGCCTGTATGGATGCATTTACACCGAAATGTCCCCAACAAAGGATGTTTTAATTCACCACTATTCCAGTGAAACACGAGTCTCCCATCTTCCTGCTACCAGTCTGGAGTTTTTGTTCACCAAAGCACACACCAACTTCATACTGACGGACAGATCACTGCCCTTTTGCCGCCTTGTCTGACCGTGTTTTGTGGCTGTGGTTCACTTCGCCTCACTCTTCCCCATTCTTGTCATTAAATCAGGCTGTTCTGCAACCATGGCAGCCATTCACTCTATGGCTCTATTCATGGTGTATTTTACCCCTTCACCAAAGGCCGTTCTCGTTTCCAACATTATATTTGCAGTGTTCGTCTATCTATCAATATCTGCGGAGTATTTTTTTTAACGAGTATCCCATTTTCTAAAGCACAGCATGTAAAGGGTAGCTCGGTTAGCAGGATGCTAGCATGTAGCGCTTAGTGAGACACGCCTCAGACGAGTTGAGCAAAGACCCCGTCTGTGTACTTTATACGTGAGCAACGGATTTAAATAAAATTAAGGTTTCAAAAGACAAACTTGAAGATAAAAAAATATATATACTCACCGGAGAGCCGCCAGGGTTTGCCGCTGCCATCTTGGCGCTCCTAAATTCAAAACTGCCTCTGCAGTCAGGCAGGGGAGGCGTGGAAATTGTCTTTGAGTTAGTCAAACGTTTTCCTTAGTTCGAGTAGATGATAAAAAAAAATAATAATAAATGGGATTTTAAGTAGGACTAGGCGTTCTGTAATGATCTCTATTTAGGAGAAAAACTTAATCACTCACCTTTAAACAGCTCTCTTTTAGGAGACACACTGCTGGCTAACGGTGTCATGTGATCAAACAGCGTAATTTAATTGGCTGAGAGCCACTCGACTCGATCTGGTGCTGATTGCTCTGGCTTGGGTCATTAAAGTTCATCACTTTTGCAGTTGAATTTTTGCAGGTGAATATTTTTGCAGGTGAATTTTTTGCAGGTGAATTTTTGCAGGTGAATTTTTTGCAGGTGAATTTTTGCAGGTGAATTTTTGCAGGTGAATTTTTTGCAGGTGAATTTTTTGCAGGTGAATTTTTTGCAGGTGAATTTTTGCAGGTGAATTTTTGCAGGTGAATATTTTTGCAGGGAAATTTGGAGGATAAAAATTCAGTGTCATAAATTCAATGTCTAAAAATACTTGAATTCTGATGATACTATATTTCTTCCATACTTCACAATTGGTTAAAAACAAGAGAAAACAATATAGAAACAAATATAGATAAATGAGAAGATAATGTATTAACAATTTAAAAATATAAAACAGGCCTGATGGTACTCATACTGAACTCGAATTAAAACCCAAAGTAAAAAAAGTGAGTTTTAAGATGCGATTTAAGCTAGAGAATCACTCAAAGCAGAATGGGTAAATACTGTTTGACTTTGATTAGTGGGAAATTCAGCAGAGAGTGATGTGGATAATGCATTTGAAGATTACACTATGTTAATATGTTGTTATAGCAAGGGTTTTAATTCAGTTAATTAAATAGAAAATACAATACAGCATTGAGAGCCAAATTAAGTGTCCTGAATCTAAGTGAGTTACAGGCAGGTGCATTTCACAGGTATTTATTTAAAGACCTTTGCTGAACTCTTCCTGTTGAGTAGCTGCACTCGGGGATCATGTTTCTGAGGAAGAAGACTCAACTGACATGTGAAGACCACATCCTGCCAAGACCACTGCTTTCATGTGAATGGGCGGGACTTAACTTCACTACTTTAACTTTGTGTAACAGTTTCTCTTGGTCACCAGTGTCAGACCTCATTAACAGTGTAGACGTAATGATAAAAACAGTTTGTATACATTTTCCTTTTTTGTTTTTAGAACTGCTAATTCATAACGGTAAAACAAATACAACCAGGCAACATTTTAATTTTGTTTAGGTTTTTCTTAAAAAAGGAAAATTAAAGGAAATTAAAAGTTTTAATGGTCAAACTATGGTCTGACCTGTTGAGTCAAATTCTCTCTACTCGGCTGATTTTAAAAAAAGCTCACAACCTTTTTGACTCTCATGTAAAAAAAAAAACTCCCCTATACCTTCTTCATAGTCCCTTAACAATATAACTAGGCTTACATATTTTATAGACCAAGATTACTTCTCAAAGTGTCATTTGGAAGGTTAGTTATGTAGTTCACGTGTGGTTGGAACTGAATCATTTTAGCTGGTTCAGAGCGGGCCAAACTCCAACCACTGGTGCTGCAGCCAGTACCCCGTGGTCAAGACTGAAAAAAGTGTTTGCAAACTTAATGAGTAGGACCCGATTCCAGCAGCAATTTCCATGATGTGTCTCAAAATAGATCTCAGTCAAATGGGCTCACTCATAGTGATTTGGTCAGTGAAACCATGAAACTGTGATTTATTCATCCTTCCAGAAATACCATGTGCAATAACTTCTCATTAATGATAATGGCAAACGATAGATGGGTGGGGCTGTTTTCACTCTAGTTTTCTTTGTGCATTTGTCTCAGAAATCTAGGGTAGATTAAGGCTCGTAAACATCATCAGCTACTAGTCCCCAAACACTGAATATGTGTTCTGTTTATCTGATTTGTACAAAAATGTGTTACAGGCAGGATGGTCTGCCCATGCCTTCTTATTAACCTACCTACAGAGCTCATTCCCATCTGTAATCACATGTTCTGTGTCCACCAAAACAAACATATGCTGGATATACACTACCGTACAAACGTCTTGAGCCACCGCTCATTTATTCATACTTTGTTACTATAAACTTCCCACTTTTAGGAAAGTGGGAAGTGTCTCAGGGAAGCTTTCTTCTAATTTCTGTAGGCAGGTCTCTAAAAGTCTTAAAGGACACTACAACATCCAGTCTTCTTTTGATTTTGGCTGACTTTGTTCCTTCTACAGTGCAGATATTTTAGGAATATGCTTTCCCCATGAATCTGTTGCAGCTGAGTTTTTGGTCCACTTCTTTGGCTCTGCTTTTTCTTGAGCATACCTTCTTGACAGCCACCCTATCATTTCTAGCTTGCATGAACAGTAAATGGATTCACTGAAGGGTCGGACACATATCCTGGGTCCTGTGCCAGCTTTTTGAAATACTGATTTTCTTTCCTATTTATAAAAGGATGGGCTGTGGCACTCCTGCAAGCACCGTCATTATATATGCTGCAAATTAAAACTTTTTGCCGCTCATCTGGAGTTATGTTTAGATTAATGGAAGTCTGAAAATCAATTTATCAAATAACTGACTGAGAAACAGCATCCACATGTCATCTCTACACACACATTGTTTTTGCCTTCATAGTGACTGACAAAGGACAACATGCAGTAACATGAAGAGCCGTGGACCAACTGTGAAAAATTCTGATGAGGAAGTGAGCAGTAAGTTGTTAACATGTTGCTAACAAATACACTGTTCATTTCAATGGCACGCTTTTACAGCAGATGAATCACACACACAGTTTTAGCTTCTCTCTGGAGTGTCCATATGCCTCTCCTTCTGTCTGCATGATCTTGTTTTTCCTCTTTTCATTAAAAAGGTCTTTGCTCAACATGTTCCTTTAACAGCAAAACCTCAAGCTAGCTGGTTCTAATTTGTCATCACTTACACATTATTATCCCAACCAGCTTCTGATCTCATAAGATTACACAGAGTGGGATGAAGAAGAGGGTGGAGGGGTTGTACTGGGAGGCAGAAGACATCAAAAGCATAATAAGCACTTCGCTTGCTATGCATGTGGTAACACTTAGTGAGACGGCCACATGTTTGCTAAGTCATCCCTTAAAAGGCTAAGCCAAGTTCATGGAGTTTGTTGTACAAATCAGCTGTTAAAGAAGCAATCAAGGGCACGGACACTTTACTAACATGTAATAGCAAACAGCAGAAAGTACAATACAGCAGACCACAAACCTTTACAGGGCAATCAGAAGGACAGCAGCCACGAAGCACTGCCAGGCTGTCTGGGAACAGACATTAATAACATATATATCACTGTTTCCCAGCCTTTTGGAGCCATGGCACATATTTCACATTAGAAACAACAATGTCACAAACAGCATATTGATCATTTTCCCTGAGCAGACTTAGCTCGGTTTGTCCCCAGTATAGTTTTGTTGCTTTCTTCTCATGCTATAGCATACCCTATAGGGCCTTCACCTGGGTCGGAGTTTTCTCCAGGACCAGGTCACACTGACTGCTTTTCAAATATTTATCTATTGCTTTTACGCGCTGCATCGTCTCACAGCATGACGATTATGTCATTTCTTCTTCTGTTTTACTGGCAGTTGGCAACCCATTTAATTAGAACAGGTAGTTGTCCTGTCCTCTAGTGGAAGAGAATGTCATTGTTCTGCCTGTTATTCACACCAATTACTTACCAGTCTGGTGGAACCAGATGATCTTCCACGGCACACCTGATCATTTCTCACGGCACGCAGTGGTTGGGAAACCTTGATGTGGTGGACAGTTCTCAAGTAATACAAACTAGAGATGGACCGATCCGATATTACGTATCGGTATCGGTCCGATACTGACCTAAATTACTGGATCGGATATCGGAGAAAAATAAAAAATGTAATCCGATCCATTAAATATCACGAAAGCACCTCACAAACTTGCAACACGCCGTAACTCACCTCAGAACGTTAGCACGTCGGAGCAGTATGCATCACATGATAGAGCGGCTGTGGCATGCGGGACCTGTCAGTGGTCTGGATAGCATTTGGAGCTTCGCTAGCAACCCGGCATTTCATCTCCGACAAAGTTATCCCCGAGAGAAGTAAAGCAAGTGTGTAAGTCCATCTCTGAATGTTTGTAAAGCATTCCTGCGTTAAGCTTAACGAGCGACTGCCTCTTCTTGCTGCTACTTCAATCATGAAACTGCTTAATGATCAGCTGATCGGCTTTTCTGTCGCGACTCCGTCTCTCTAGTTTGCTTTTGGCCCACTTTGCACCAGAAAGAGGAAACCAGTGGCTGAACAACAGCAGCACGTTTAAGCTTGATCAGCTGTTGTTAGAATTTATTTAATATTACTTTCTACTCGAGGATCTTTTTCTACGTAGCTGACGGCTGGTAACTGTGCAGGGGCGGATCTAGCAAAGTTTAGCCAGGGGGGCCGATAGGGCATTAACAGGGAAAGGGGGCACAAAGACATACTTTTCTTTCTTATTCTCATTTAAAATGTCGAGCTTTTAATAAATAATTATCTGACACCCAAAGTTTTAATTTGATGTAAAATGAATAGAAGTCAATTACTGTATATAGTGACTATTAAGTCTAATATATATACCCTAGTAAGCTATAGTACTTTTTCCTTTGGGAAGGTACCATCTGTGCAGTCTGCAATTTTGTTGAAGAAAGATGTTGAATCTATTTAATATTTCTTGAAAAATAATTGATTTCTGTGCATTTTTTTTCACACTGCATCAAATTAAGGTTGATTACGTCGATTAAGCATCATGAGGTGGAGCGTGAGGGGTGGTTCCCTATTTTTTATTTATTTATTTTTGTTGTTGCTGGGAGTTGGAACCCTATTAGTTAGGTTGCTTAATATTTACGCTAAGTACTCTTTAAAATACCAGAATAGGGAGGATGGTGTAGGTCTAAGTTTATTAGATTGATCAGTATTGCTGAAATATTTTTTTTTGCATACAGGTATAACAGAATAGCTTTAGTGTAGTTGTTGTTTTAAACTTGAGTATGAACTTATACAAAATGCAGCAAGATATTTTAAAAAACAGTTTTGTTGATTAAAAACACTATATCGGATTCATATCGGTATCGGCAGATATCCAAATTTATGATATCGGAATCGGTATCGGACATAAAAAAGTGGTATCGTGCCATCTCTAATACAAACATAACTTTAGGTGAGAAACCTCAATTAAACTTGATACCTGGGTTACAAACAAACAAAGGCAGATTAATAGCGGTGGCAATTGTGCCTTTTAATTTTGTTTTTGTAGATTTATTCTGCAGACTTTGAGTTATGTGAGGACTGCCTTGAGACTGCCGTAAGTTTATTTTGGTCTGTATTTAACTACAATCATTTCTAGGTCTGGAGAACAGTGTCTCTCAACAGTAGCATTTGTAGTCCAGTCACTACTTGCAGCAGCCATGTGAAGACCAAGAGGTCCTAACAAGCTCAATGAGACTGCAGAGCAGAACAAGCTGCAGCTGGAAGCAAACCTTAGTACAAGGGACTCACAGGGGAGACAGAGAGGGCACATGAAAGGGATCAGTGCTGAATGTACAGTCACAGTCCACTGAGGCACCCAACAAAAAGGTCATCAGTGCCTTAAAAACACCTAAAATCTAAAGCCTACTTTAGACAGGATTATGAGGGAAAGTGAGGATGATATTTCCTGTGTTTTCTGGTCTTTAGCTTGTTGTTCCAACAAACAAATTTAAAGTTTGCCTGTTAATCATCACATATCTAACACTCTTGTGAAAACTGCATTTACATTTTTTGTGTTCTTGCAACAAGGAGTTCTTTTCAACCACAGTGAAGATGTCATTTTTGACCAGGACATGTCCTTCAATGCACATATTAAATAAATATGTTGGACTACTTTCTTCCATTTGTACAACATCTCTAAAATTAGAAATATCCTGTCTCAGAGTGACGCTGAAAAACTAGTTAATAAGGCCAGTGTGGGATCATAAAGAACACCACACATCTGCTTTTAAAAATGCAATTAAGCAAGCAAATCACAAAGAAAGAACATTATCATATCCAGAATGCAGAAAAGCGTACAACTGTTAATTGTGGATGATGAAACATTAGGCTTCCCTCTTCTAATTCCCTGTCAGTAAACCATTTAGTGGTGGATCAACATATAGATGTACTAAGTCTCACAGACACTGGGCTACAGCAGGATGAATATGTTGTTATACTAACTCAGAATCACTGAAGCAAATCTCTCGGAGGAGGAGCAGCACTCTTCAATTTCAGCTTATTAATCAATCACAGAGTTTTTACTAATTTGAAAGCCTGACTCTTTGGCTTGTCCAGTTTTATTGTTGTTATTTATTGTTCACCTGACTCAGAGTTACTGTCTCTGTCTCTCTCAAAGAAATCACACTGTGTCAAGGTTTGATGTGTGGCAGGCTGGACTTGACTCTCTGGTCTCGAATGCACTATTTAAAGCAGATAACCTGTAAGCTGGACAGGAAATGGCATCTCACTAATTTAGCCTGGAAACAAAAAAACGTTGTAAAGCTGGAACATCTTCCTCTTCATCAGTAACTGAAGAAAACAGGAACAACTTCAGGTTTCTTCTAAGGACTGCAGCCAGGCTGAGTCAGAGCATCCCTTAACCAGTAAGGACGTCTTACATTTAAATAACATTTTAATCATTAGAGAAAAAAATATTCAATATTATTCATAATTATTTGGACTCTTTCTCTGTGACTGAGATACTTCCTCCAGACCATCAACATGTCTATTAGACCACGTTCCTATAAGACTCCTCAAAGAAGTGCTGCAGTTTTAAATATGATCAATCTATCCCAGTTACTGCACTTTGTACCACAGGCCTTTAAACTGGGCAGGGATTAAAGCCATCAGCTGACCCAGCTGTCTTAGCTAATTATAGGTTAAAATTCTTGAAAGAGTTGTTTTTAACCCTCCTCTCGTGTTAGGGTCGGCACCGACCCATTTTAAATTTCAAATGCATAAAAAAATCACATACATTTGTTTATTGTATCAAGGCTTTTTGACTTTGTCAGGAACCTCTATTTCTACAAAATAAAATAAAAAAAATTATTTTCACTAAATTATAAAATGCCCTAGTTGAAATTATGACCTTTGTGTTGTTAGGGTCGGTTTCGACCCAGGTATAATATTATGAGTATAAAGCAATAATTAAAGCCAAAACTGAAATCATAAGTGCACTGTCAGCTAAAACACTTACAGCAAGCGCCTCTCCTAATCATATGAGCTTTAGGGGATTCTTATTTTGCATGTTTTTTGCAGTATACCTGCACAAAAACAAAACAAAATAAACACGGGCATGTGAGGTGAATTCACTATTTGAGTGGCCATTTGACTTCCAGAGTGCACATTTACAATTTGCAGCATACAAAAAATGAGAAGAAGATTCACAGTGAGCTAAGTTCTGGATCATATTTTTGGTGAAAATGAAGGAGAGGACACAGAGCAGCATAGCGATTCAGATGGGCAGGTTTCTAAGGAGGAAGACAATGTGGACTATCATCCAGAAGACACAGACACATCTGATCAGAGGTGGAGGTCGCTGGTGCTGAAGCTACTCCTGCTGAAAGATTCAAGTCCAAAAATGGTAAGATTTTTTGGAGCTCAGTACCTCATGATGTACATGGCAGGGCAGCTGCTGCAAATGTCATCAAAATGACCCCTGGAATCACAAGGTTTGCTCTGACCAAAGTCAGTGACATCAAGAGATGTTTTGAGATATTTATGCCATTGTCACTAGAAAGAATCATCATTACTATGATAAACCTTGAAGGAAAAAAAGTCCATGGCGACATGATGAGGAATACCTGGATGCTTTCATTGTTCTTGCTGGAGTGTACAGATGCTGCAATGAGGCCACTGATCGTCTATGGGATGCATCGACAGGCAGAAACATTTTCTGGGCAACGATGTCACTTCACACATTTGATATCATTTTGATTCAAGAGTCCTCAGATTTGACAACAGAGAGACCAGACCGAGGTCTGACAAACTTGCTCCCATCAGGGATGTCTGGGAGAGATGGGTGCAGCTTCTTCCACTGATGTTCATCCCAGGGCCAGTGACAGTGGATGAATGTCTTGTCCACTTTTTGAGGAAAATGCCCCTTCCGGCAATATATACCCAGTAAGCAAGGGAAAAACGGCAGAAAAATCTGGGAAGCCTGTGATGCAAAAACCAACTATGCCTGGAATGTACAGATTTTCACAGTCAAAGCTGCGAGTGGCACCCCTGAGAAGAAACAATGAAAATGTGTGGTCCTCCATATGACCACTGGACTGCAGGATCACAATATCAGCTGTGATATTTTATTTTATTTTATTTTTTACCAGATATGACCTCGGACAAGAACTTCACAAAGGAAACTGAGGTGAAGCTGTATCATTGGGAAGTGATAAAAAGCCCACAATTACCCACGGCTATAACCAAAACAAAGGAGGAGAGGACTTTTTCTTTTTTTCAGTTTATATTAAAGGTCTACTGCTGAAAAAAAACAAACTTTTTTTGTCTTTTCTTGATGTAAATGTCTATGGGTCGAAATTGACCCGTAACACCATCGATGTCATTTTAGTTATTAATCTTAAAATGAAAAAAATCAATAAAACAGATTTATTTAAGAGATGTGTCCTATACCCCTCAGTAATACTCAGGTAACACAGAAACCTTTTATTTATTAATATGATTCTCTTGAGGTTAATTTTACAATTTTTTTTTAATTGAAATCGAGGGGTATAGT
This sequence comes from Rhamphochromis sp. 'chilingali', assembly GCF_963969265.1. Taxonomy (NCBI): domain Eukaryota; kingdom Metazoa; phylum Chordata; class Actinopteri; order Cichliformes; family Cichlidae; genus Rhamphochromis; species Rhamphochromis sp. 'chilingali'. Next base: position 33,871,971 of record NC_137947.1, read on the forward strand.
GACAAAAAAAGACCCAGAGGCCCACACCAAAAGTATTAAAACCAACATTTTCATGGATAAGGAAGCCTAACAAGGTAACCAAGAGATGAGAAACAAATTGGATGATAACTTATTGTTTTTAGTATATTTTATAGCTGATTTAATTCACGGGTCAAAACCGACCCGCTAACATAAGAGATGATAACAGAAAGCTAACACGAGAGGAAGGTTAAACAGCTCACTGATCCTGTGGAGAGCAATGGTTTATTTGATGTTTCATCACAGCACAGAAACTGCACAAGTGGAGATCACAGACGATCTTCTTATGGCTTCTGATAGACAGTGGATGTGCTTGTTCTCAGTACAGTGTTTGATCATGTTGACCATTAATATCTGAATCATATCTAATAAATTCAAATTCAAATTCAAATTTTATTTGTCACGTACACAGTCATACACAGTACGATATGTAGTGAAATGCTTGGACAACTGCTCGTGACCTAAAGAAAACAAAAAAGGAAAAGGCTATGAATAAGATAGGAAATAAATATGAAAAATTAAAAAGGGTAAATTTAACTAAGAAGGAATAAAATATAAATTATGGTTAAAAATGAAATAACTGTACAACACAAATTAGAATGAAGGGTAAATTTAACTGGGAAGGAATAAGATAAAATATATAAATTAAAGTTGAAAATAAAATAACTGTACAACAAAATACACAATATAGAACTATATAAGAATGTATGAAGAAATCTAAATATAAATAAATATATACACAATAACAGCAGCTGTACAAGTATTAACCGGAAATGAAGAATATAGTGACCAGTGTTGTGCAAAAAAACAAAACTCTCATTTGTCCCATTAATGGGGAGTCTTACACAGAGGTTATCATTGCTCAGGGTTCAGTGCTAGGACCGATGCTGTTTACATTATACATGCTTCCCTTAGGCAGCATCATTAGAAGACATTCATACATTTTCACTGCTATGCAGATGACACCCATCTCTATCCATGAAGCCAGGACATGTCCTTCAATGCACATATTAAACAAATATGTCAGACTGCTTTCTTCCATTTGTGCAACATCTCTAAAGTTAGAAATATCCTGTCTCAGAGTGACGCTGAAAAACTAGTTCATGCATTTATTACTTCCAGGCTGGACGACTGTAATTCATTATTATCAGGATACCTGCTGGCAGGTGTCACTGATTTCAACGCAGTATGATTTGGGAGCAGTGGCCCTTGGGATTGTAGTTCCTCCATCTCACCTGCAACATCATAGCACATGCAGATCACCCAGGGGCCTGAATCTCCTCCTGCTTAGTGGTGATGCTTTGGTTCGAGATCTCAAACTTGGCCCTTTTAGTGTGAAGGCAATGAAGCATCCATTAACCAGGCGGGTGGAGGTTGTTGCTGTCCATTTGGGTATTGCAAATACTTGACACATGCTGGTTAATATGTTCTGTCAGACAATCACATAACCATCAGCCAATGATGGTATAAGATTCCACACGTGTTTGGTGGTAGGTCCCAGTTTGCAAAGGTTTGCAGACTGGGAACAATGCAAACAGACCACTTACTGTGGTATAAATCTGAAAGTCCAGCTGTCAGTGCAGCAATGAAAAAGCCAGACTACTCACTTTACGTGAGAGAATTCAAGTGCTTTGGCAGCTTGGCAGTGATAGCTTTGGTTCCTTCTTTGGCTTCTGCTCAAACAAATGCAGTCAGAATAATAAAGCCAGCATTCATCAGTAAATAAGGCCAGAGGTGGGACAGAAATGTTAATATCTATGATCATCTTGGTGTCATGGTCCAGGGTCCTTTTGACCCAGAGTTTTGAGTTCTCTTGTGTTTTTTGTATTTTGGTGTTATTGTTTATGTTTTAGCGCCATTGTGTTTATTCCATGATACCTGGGTTTTTCTGTTCACTGTTGTTTATTAGATTTCCCCTTGTGCCTTTGCCCTCTGTTTGTCTGTGTTTATATAGTTGTGCGAGTCCTCGTGCCTGGTTTCTCCTCCTTGTTTCCCTAGTTTGCCATGTCTGCTCTCTCCCTCGTGTCCCTCGCTCCCTCTCGTCTGCCTGGTCCTCCACTCGTGTTTCCTGTTTTATTGTGAAGGTCCCGTGTTTCCCTGTCTCATTCTGGTTATTCGTGTCAGCTGTGTTCCTCGTGTGTTGTCACTTGCTTGTTATCCCTCTGTGTATTTAGATCTCCCTCATAGCTGTGTCTCTCCCTGTGTTTCCCTGTGTGCCTCTTCGTATTTGTAGTTTATCTTTTTTTGTATCACCATTCGGCAAATAAAGCTGACTTTTGGGTTTACGTCCTGTTTTTAGGAGTCTGCTTTTGGGTCCTATTCCTGCCTGCACACAGCCGCTGTTATCAACCCCTGTTGGTATGTGTCTTAGCCATGTTTCTCCAAACTTTTAATATACTCATTCTCATAATGCGACAGGCAATGATCAATCCAACCTTGCATATCTTTACAGTGTCCTCTTGACAGCCCAATAACGCAGGTGGTTTGGTACAATCCCCCCTCACAAACCATGTCCTATATACCGTTCAGGTTTAGACCATGCACCAGGCCAGACCTCTCGCTCAGTGTATTGGTATTTAACCCAGTAGTTGTCAGTCTTGGTTAAATAACCGAGCTTCTCAGCTTCTTCCTATAGGTCCCAGCTGGTAGAATCAGGGTCTGTTATGTGACCTTTTCTCTGAGCTTGCAGAAGCCGTTCAGCTGTTCTGCTGCTTTGCAGTAATATTTCCATTTTCCTCTGCCGCTGCTGCCATAGTGGCTATCTGAAGCAAACAACAATGAAGCAAAATTGCTTTGTCTTTAATCAGTTGTTCACAGGTTCTTGCATTTCCATTATGCACAAAGGTTAACAGTTTTTTTGTTGTTGTTTTTGTCTCTTTTGTGAAACCTTACATAAACATTTAAAGCATTTCAAAAACAATTTGACTTAAAAGTGAACTTATTGCAATGAATTTACTGGTGCATTAAAAACTTGCTGTACTATTTGCAAGCCTTCAAAGGATCAACAGACTGCTTTTATTTTAGTGCTTTAATTAAAAAAATATTTCTTTCATCTAATAAAAACTCCACCTTTTCACCCTGCATGAAATGTGAAAGCCATAGTACTGACATGACGACAGTTATCACTCAGTGGCACCCAACAGTTCATGAGCTAACACAGCCTTCACCAACTTTTTTCACTACTGCAGACGGTAGCTGAGACAGACTACTAAACTTTAAAACTGAAGCCAAATTGTTATTCAGAGGTGTCAGAATGATTTCATTATTTTAATTAAGTGCTGCTAATTGTATACAGACATTATAATAAAATATAATCTTTTAACTTCAAGGGGAAGGAGGCTGAACAAAGTTCTTTGTTTGCTATGTTTGAAAAAGTCTTTTGAAAGGCAGAAATCTTGTTTTAGACACTTTGATGATGAACAGTTTGGGTTGTTGTTCTCACCATTTCAAAGATGCTGGCAGGTCAAAATGTTGAGTGTCTCTTAAACTTGCATGGAGGAACAAATACCACTGTGTTTAGAAGAGCCATAGCTTTCACTTTATTATAGTTTAATGAATTTTCAACTGACTAAAATGGTTTTGCCATAATGAAAGTATGTGTGCAGGGACTGAGTGGGTCCTAGCTTTCCTCGGCACCAGTGCTTGCTTTGCATTTTGGCTGTAGCTCAGGAGGTAGAGCAGGTCATCTAATCAAAGGTTAGTGGTTTGCATCTTTGGCTAGTTGCTCATTCCCTTTACCAAATCTAAAAATGGAACATACCAAAGAAAGCAGTCGCTCTCCTTTTATCCCACACAGCGCTGTCATAAAGCTCCTCGTCTGTCAATTAATATGTGCATACATCCTTTACATGACTGGTAGCTGTCTCCACTGTGTGAGTATTTCTGTTTCCTGCTAACAGTGACTGAATTAGACGGACAAAGCTGAGCAGCATTTTTTCTGGTGGTTTGCCCACGTGCATTGCAGCCTTTCATGGCAAACCGATGGGAGAAGTGTGATGTAGAGAAGAGTGTGAAAATGTTGTTAATAACTTACTTTTTATCAAGGAAAGCTCTGATAATGATGGAAAGGAGAAGGCAGTTCTGACATGTCCTGTCTAATAAACAGGCTGACCAGGTCGCCACGTGTATTTTTACATTCCCTGTAAAGAACTTTGTAATAGATTCCTGACTTTAACAGTACTATAAATAAATGTTACGTTTTTACTTTACTAGGTGCAGGCTCACCGAGCACTTTCAGATTAGCATCTATGAAACATGTAAACTGCTTTGCCAACAGTCCTTTTTCATTCAGAGTGGAAGAAACTACAAGCAGAGGAACAACCTTTGAGGTAGGCTCGAGCGGGGCAACAGTCTTTAAAAACTGGGGCCATTTCTCAATATGCATACTCGTGTGTACTCGTGTGTACTCGTGTGTACCTGCACTATAGTGGACTTGTGATACATCATCATTTATAGACAAAGTACTGTTCCCATTCAAAGTACGCATCAACTTAACTACGCTCAGAATTGTGTTCATGGTGCACTTACACGGTGACTTACATGGAGCCAAATATCCCAGAATGCATTTCATCCAGAACTCAAATGCAGCAGTTGGCAGACAAGAGTGACTAAAAAGTTTGAAATATTACTTTTTCTTTTAAAATATGTTCAGGCGAGAATGTAGCTGTGTAAAATTCAAATTTCTGCTTGATTTATCAAGACATCACATATTTGCAAAAGAGCTCCGACGTTTTTGGAGATGTCTGTTACCCACCAGCTTGACAGCTAGCCGGGAGCTCGAGGCTCACTGCAGCCGGTGAGAACAGCGAACTCCTTCCCTCCCCATCTCCAGCTGCCTCCCTCTTCCCGCTCCACCACAACCACCCACACATGCAGGGCCTTGGAGTAGGGGTATGTCACCAGGGTGCAGAGGAGGCTCCCCCCCTCCCTCTGTCCCCTTCTGGCTGCCTCTGCCTCAATTTTATCCCACAACTTAGACATTCACATTACTCACACTCTCATTACACATACATATAGGGTCTTGGGGGTGGGCACGATACACGGAGTCCAAAGTACCATCAGGGTGTACACCCCACCCCTGGCGTCGTTGCCCACCTCTCAATTTTAAATACACGTAGACATTGAGGGCTAGCAGGAGGGACCATGCGCTTACCTGCTGCTCTCTGGCAGGTAGCTCCAAGCCCTCCTGGGTTTTAATTGCACCTTAGAACACACATGCATCAACACTACAATGAGCGGGTGGAGGGAGGTTTGGAGTCTTCTCTCACCCCCGTTCTCTGCGGCCTGCTGGAGCGGGGGGGCTAGGAGGAGTTGGCCGTCCAACTGCGGTCTGGAGTGTGGGGCCTCCCTGCTGCTGCGGAGTCGGGGCGGTCTGCCTCCCCCCACCGCAGGGAAAAGGGTAACACCACCTGGGTCTGGGTGCAGTTCCCCCTCCAGGGGCAAGGGTACCTAGACCCGGTTTGTAGAGTACGCTTGGGGAGTGTGATCGTGTGTACAGCGTCTCTTTATGTCTGTCTCCACGTTGGTTGAGTGTGGAGTAAGTGCATATGAGAGCATGAGGGTGGGAATGGATGTTTGTATCTGTGTGTGCCTGTATGTCTGTGTCTATATGTCAGGTTGGGTATCAGACGCCACCTCTCTGGGGACACCTCAGGCCCTCCAAGGTTTGGAGGCCTATCTCCACCCACCACCACTTCCCCTGCCAGTGGTGGACTCCCTCAGGTGTCGGTGCGTTGGTGGTTCTTTGTGTCTGGGGGTGGGCGTCCGGGTACACACCGGCTCACTCCTTGGCGGCCGCTTATCGGGGCCTGGAGCCTGGGGCTCGCTCGGGCCACTTCGGAGGTGGGGTGCCCCCGGCCTCTCGGCCTGGGGCTCGGTCACTCAGGCACAGCTGGCTGCCGGCGGAGCTCACGGGCGCGTCACTGCAACCCCCCCTGGCTTCTGCTCCGCGGCTGCTGAGTGAGCCCTCATCTGGGACTCTCCTCAGCCCTTACTGGGACAGTGGCGCGGCTGCCCCTCTGTTGGTCTTCCTTGGTCTCTTGTGTTCTGGGGACCTCTGGATGTCTGGAGTTTTGATCTCCTCCATACCTGCTTCATGCCCTGGAGGACGGGGCTGTGGCTCCCCACACCCTCTAGCAGATCATTACATGGAGAAACCTTTGGAATGCAAGCATGCTGATCCACACAGGTGTACACACGGGTATTCACAGACGCGGACTAAAGCTTTCTTGGCTGCTGCCTCAAAGCACATTGTGCGCTGTCTATCTTGCGTGCTGCACAATATCGTTTATTATTTAGTATCTACTGATATCTACTGCTAGCTAGTTTATTGTGATGGTGCCGTTTTTTTTATTATGTTGCTCTTTGTTGTTTGCTTTCTCTTCAGTTTTTTTTCTCCATACAGGTGACCCAGGTGCTTTTTTTTTTTTTCTTTCTTCCCCCCCTTCTCACCGTCTCTTCTCCCCTTTGGTTTTCTCTCTCTCCCTCTCTTTCTTTCATTCTTTCTCCCTGTCCTATCCCCCAGTCATGTCTGTCCCGTTTGTAGCAACTGAAAATAAAATAAATTCATAATTATAATAAAGGTCAATCAAATGGACCAATATGGCAAGGCCATGATGATCCACTTGGTAAAATAAATCTGCTTGGCATCTTTCTTGGCCTTAAGACAACAATTCTGATGGCTGAAGATCCAAATGGGACACACAAAAAAAAAAGAGAACAGCAAACTCCCGGCATGGTTTCAGATCTTTGGTTTGGTGTTTGTTTTATTTGTTTCTGAGCAAATCGGTTTGGCTGAGATTAAACTTTAGCTTCACAACTTGATCATTCTATTTAATTTTAAAGCCTTACTTGCAGAGCTGTCAGTATAAATGAATTAATTTTAATGTTGGGAATATTTAAACTCAGCAGGAAACATTTTCTCCGGGAGCAGAAACTGCATGTTGATGCGTGGAGATCCTGAAGGCTGCTCCAAAAATGATAAAATGATATTTTAGATATTTGCTCTGTTCTCTCCAAACCCGAGCAGACATCTATTTTAATTTATTAATATCTACTGACATAAAAATAAAAGCGTTTTAACATCAGACCTGTTTGCTTTTTATTCAATAAGCAGCGTGAGCTGTCCATACATATATGCTATTTTTAATAGGAGAGATTAAGTTTGTGATGTCATCGAGTACGCTTGAATGTAGAATGATCGCGCTGCGTTCTCGGGAATTTCAGAGTCCCGTGTAAACTTATAAAGTACAGACTAGCAAGAAGGCAAGTACTTGTGTTTAGCTTTTCAGAGTTGCTAGGTCAGGTATTTGGCCAGCAGGTTCAGAATGAAGCACACAATGAGCAGTTTCAATATGAAGTACACGTAGAAAAAGTTCAGGTTGTATTAAAGAAGCAACAAAAAACTCAGTCTCTAACTTTACAAGCTGGTAACCAAAAAACTCTGTTTCACATTTCATATGCTGAAAAACACAAGGATTAGTGTTTGAACAAGCAAGTTGGGGAGAAAAGCAAATTCCGTCTTACTCACTGAGGAGGATGTCATAGAGACCCGACAAACACGAATGTGGAAACCAGCTTAGGTGGAGGCAGGGATGGAAGCTCTGGCTGGCGCTGCTTCTTTTGTGTTGGATATTCCACCTTCATGAGTAGGACAGTTAAACACTGGCTAGCAGGGAGACAGGTGAGTCTGAGGTGGAGCAGCAAGGAGCTGGCTGATGAGGAGTAGTCGGGCAGAAAGAGTGAGAATTATGAAATTTCAATTCAATTTTATTTATACAGCGTCAAATCACAACAACAGTCGCCTCAAAGTGCTTTGTACTGTAAGGTAGACCCTACAATAATACATACAGAGGAAAAAAAACAACATATGACCCCAACAAGCAAGCACTTTGGTGACAATGGGAAGGAAAAACTCCCTTTTAACAGGAAGAAACCTGCAGCAGAAAGCCTGCAGACTGCAGAGGTGTGGAGTTCAGGACAGAAGCCGTGAGAGGACGGATGGTGACAATGACTAGGTCCCTTAGCCATGTGTGCAGCACCTCCAATAGTCTGGGATTCTCTGGGCACATGTCAGAAAGAGTCTTTTGGAGTCTCACATTCTCACAGTGCAGAAACTGCTCCAGCAGGCTGATGTCTGATGATGATGGTCATCATGTAGCTCTGTGTTACAAGCAGGTTTCAGACCCAAATGCAGAACTCAAGACCCAGAAGTGGACCAAAAAACTAGAGGTTCATGAGATAACATGGGAATAGAAACAGGTGGGAACACAACTGAAACTTGTGGTGGAAACAGGACAAAGGAAGCAAAAGTAAACACAGCTCCCACGAGACAAATGACTAATAGAATACAGTAGAAAGTAACTAAATGTGGAATCAAAGATGACAACCTGACAAACCACGGGAAACACAGAGGAACCACGATAACTTAAACAAGGGATAGAATACAGTCAATGTCATGGTTTCTTGTATTTGGTGTCATTTTGTATTATGGTTTATGTTTAAGCTTCGTTTTTCATTCTTGGGTTTATTCTGTGTTTTAGTTTCCCCTTGTCTCTTTGTTCTCTGTGTCCTTCTCTTGTGTGTGTCTTTGCCTGGGTCTCACAGTGTGTGTCACTTCCTGCTTTATTTTGAAGCTACCTCGTCTCATGTGTGACATTCAGTTTTGCTTCTATCCCATTAGTCAGATTTGTTCCTGGTGTTTCCACCTGCTGCCCATCCTCTCGTTATCCCGTGTATTTAAGTCTTCAGTTTGTCTCTGTTGTCACGTCATCAGTCTTCCTGCCATGTTTCCCCCCTGTGCTGTGTGCTTCATGTTCTGTGGCTTAGTTTCCACACCAGGGGTTTATTGGCCAGTACTTTCAGTTTGTAGCTTTCAGCAATAAAGCTGTTTGAGTTCATGTTCCATCTCTGCATTTTGGTCCGCCCAAAAAGCAGAACCACAATAAGTAAAACCAAGAAGGCCCAAACACTAAACACATGTGAAAACCAACAAATCATCACTATCTAGAATAATTGCTTAACACTGAGAAATTCACATAACTCAACATAAAGTGAAACAAGACAAAACACAGATACTGGAACAGACAAAGCCTTTGAATATGGATATAAAGAGAAACAGTATAACCTAATGATGGCCTCCTTTACTCTTTGGACCTTTTATTATTCTAGCACAAACACCTTTTTCTCCCCAAGTCTGTGTCATTTATCACGAAACACTGAGGGGAGAGTTCCCACATGGCACTGCTTGTCAGTCAATTGTCCAATTACTGTTGAGCCTCTGAAAATTGTGGACTTTCTATAAAAATGGTGGTTACTCCTAAAGGCTTAATGGTTTGTTTAACCTCTTGAATTAAAGCAGAAACTCTCCACTTAAAAAACCCCAAACAGAAATGATGTTGCTCTTTGAGGGAAAAGAAAGAAAGAAAAGTTCATAGATGATATTGTCCTGGCTCATGTTTGGTGTAAACTTGGATTCTGTTGTTATTTAAAGTTGTGGGTTGTGCAGCTTGAACTACTCTTATGTGGACTGTGTCAGAAAACAGTTTGAGAACCACAGGTTTAAAACAGAGTTTCTGTTTTTCTCATAGTTCACAGGCGACTGAGCGGGCACCATGGAGCTTATTGTGAACTGTAAATCACTCCAAACTACTCTAGCGTGTTGCTATATAATCTATCCTGGCGTGGCGAACTTGAATCTGCACAGAACAAGTTCACAGAAGCTAGCAGATCCTCTAAACGAGATCATTGTGGTGCGTTGTTTTGAGCAGCAGTCAGCGGGCACTCAGTATACCCGCTGTGTGACTTTGCGTCCTGGCTTTGCGCACCTAAAAATACCCCTGTCCAAGTACACGGATCAAAGGGGGTAGCAACACTGGCGAATCCCGCCCCGCCATTTAACCTAAAACCTCTCAGAGGAGGAGCATGCAGTGTGAGCAAAGAGCCGGCGACTTCCAGAGTTGTACAGAGGAGCGGGAGACTGGTTCGGGTTACAGGGACTGTCCTGTAGCACATAGTGGGATCGCTCTGAAGTAGCGAATGGGACAAACGGAGCCGAAAACAAAGGAGTAAGACAGCGGAAGACTCGGACACGGAATGTTTCGGTTTTGAAGGTTTATGTAATTACTCATATGAGTGCAGCCAGATTGGTAAAGAACGGCAGAGTTTACTCAGTATAAACAGCCTCCTGCAAAGTTACAGATCGCCAGGATTCTTTCTGCGCAACTGTACACCTGATGAGCTTGGGGATTGTTGGGTGCATAGAGCCACACTCACATGTCTGAAATGGAACAGGAAAAGAAGTGGGGAGTCGCTGGTAAACCAGGTGAAAAGAGGCGCGTTGGCTTGAAGCAGCCGCTGTGGAGAGATTTGTCTTGCGTGACGTTTTGCATCGCGGTGTCCGTGCTGTCTGTTGGAGTTTGGATCGTAGTGTTTGTGCGGACGTCGGAGCTGCAGTCCAGGATAGTAAGTCTGGAACAGCAGCGGCTTTCTGCGTGGATGCTGTCCGTGGAACAGGTGGAGCCCGTCATCCTGGGTCGTCTCGACCAGATCCTGGAAGAAGTAAGAGTCGCTTAAAATGATGAAAAGATTTTTTTTTTTAATGATAAACAGAAATGTTTTTGCGCTGCCCCCCACCACACACAATTAATTTCTTTTGGAAAATAATTTTAGACGATTCTCTCTACAGCTGGTGATATAAGTGTATTGGTGTTTTCTGGATGCAGAGATCACAGAGGTAATAGTAGAGACTGTCATGATAAAGCATCAGTGAATCTCTCATTTAAGTATAGATATATGTATTTCCAGCGCTCTTATTCAAAGAGATGCTCCATTGCTCTTAAACAAAGCACTGTGGCATCTCCAAAGTACAACATTAAGAAGTTGCACAGGTGTTACATGCGTTTATCTTCTCTGAGATAACAGTGTGAAGGGCTCTCGGTGGCTGTTCACATCTGTTGCTTCTAAAGTTGCCCTCAGCGCTGCCCTCCAATTGATCACAGCTACACCAACAAGCACCTAACAGCCTGCACGGTGTTTAAAGATCCACAGGGAGCCGACTTTCCCTTCCTCTGTTTGCTGTAGCCCGGCTTTTAAACCCCCCCCCCCCCACACACACACATACACACACTCACTCCTCGACCCCTTTCACTAGGGCCAGCATAATGCATTTAACAGGAGGAAAAATGAGCACGTGGTGGTTAGTGCAGAGCTTGCTTGCAGTCTCAGACCTGAAGTCAGTCACTCACCTAAACCCTTATACCTCAGTCAAAGGAGGCAGACTACATGTACAAGTGTCCCGTAGACCACCAGCTACTCAGACAGTATTTTATATTAATCATGTCTGTCAGTGATGGTCATCAGTTAGCACAACAATAGCTGGAATTTAGGCTGTGTGCTTTTCTTGCTAAAGATGGATGTCAGTCTTAGTCCAAATATAGCCCAGGGAGGGTGTCAAATTCTGGAGCCACGGTACTTTTGAAAAGAAATCTTGGGATTACAAAATGACATAGAAAGCCAGTGATTTTACTTGGGTTTATGGCTACTTTGATAGAAACTTTGTATAAATGCAAACGTTTATTTCCTCTGAGCAAATGATAACGTTATTAAATGGTATAAATCTAAAAGTAGTTTATTTCTTTGCAGTGACAGTTTGAGGTTTAGGGCCTACTAACATATGAGTGAAAACAAAACAAACAATAATAAAAAGACAAAGTGAAGTTTTACGGCCAGTTGGGGCCATTCAAAGGTCCAGTTTCAGTGCCTGTGCCTCCAGGGGGGCCCAGTGGGGAGGATCTGTTTCCAGACAGGCCCAGGGTGATGTAGCTTGTCTCTTTGTTTAGTACTGTGAGTATAAACTGTCATTATTAATGGGACATGAGCACAGATGTGCCTTTCTATACAGAAAGAGGATGGCAGAGAAATCTGTGGGATTTTCTCCCAGCGCTGTCCAGAATCAGCCACCCTGTTTCCTTCAGTGATGACCGATTTCCTCTGTCGTGGAAAATATGGCCAGGAGTCCTTATTGTTATTCCAGTAAAATCTGGAGTGCAGCACAATCAACTAGTTTACTGCATAATGTTCCAGGTATAGTTTGTTTGCAGTCCTGGGGAGGAAGTTGCATCTTTTTACCTTGACGTTAACACTACATATACTATTGCAATACTCTATATTGCCATAATTATTTACTCGCCCATCTAAATAATTGAATTCAGGTGTTCCGATCAGTCTCCTGGCCACAGATGTGTAAAATCAGGCTTGTCAGCGTACAGACTCGAAGAATCCCAGCGTGCTACTGTGATTGGATGTTACCTTGCAACAGGTCCAGTCATAAAATGTCCTCGCTACTGAATATGTCGAGCTCAGGAGGCAGAACAGGTCAAGTACTAATCAGAAGGTTCGTGGTTTGGCTGCTCCAGCCGCCATGTATCCTTGGGCAAGACGCGAAGCCCATGTTGCTCATGAGATGCATCCATAAGAGTATGAATGTGTGAATGTCAGACAGAGAGGACTGATGTAGACAGAAGTGCTTGTAGGAATTGTAAAAAGCTCTTTGAGTGTAAAACCCGAACCGGCCTGTTTACAGAGACGGCCTCTTTTACTCCTCTTCCAAACCAAAATTAGATTAGATTAGATTAGATAGAACTTTATTAATCCCTCGGGTGGGTTCCTCTGGGAAATTCGATTTCCAAAAAGCACAGCACCGACAGAAGTTTCAGAGTTACAGAATATTATATATATATATACACACACACACACACACACACACACACACACACACACACACACACACACACACACACACACACACACACACACACATATATAAATACAGAGACAATATAAATAAAATATACGAAGGGGATAAATAGAATAAATAGGAATAAAAAATAAAAATACAAGTGAATGAATTGCACATTTCGAGTATTGAGGTCTATTGCACTGTTGACTTTTTACAAAAGTATTGCACAAAAGGTATTGCACAGTGAGGTGAAGAGGCACTACAGCTTAGTTGTCCCCCCCTCCTTTGTCCTCCTGTCTCCCCTCCCTCTCCCCTCCAGAGAGGAGTTAAACAGTTTGATGGCGTGTGGGACAAAGGAGTTTTTAAGTCTGTTAGTTCTTGTCTTGGGGAGAAGCAACAAAAAATGTGGCATCTTCCAAAGAGTAACCTTTAACCTTTAGGTGCAAATATACTCTTGTGTGTTGTGCCATGCATTTATAGAGTGGCTGTTTGGTGCGAGCACTCCCAGCTGCACTGTACAGGATGCACTATGTTGTTGCTCCCAAACACTATGCCTGCTACTCTCCACCTTTTAGTTTTAAAACTGCAGAGCTCCTACAGTTTATATAATCTACCAGTCAAGATGACAGAAGTTTGCACCGCACCTATTGATCTTTGAAATCAGGTGTTTTTACTTCCTTTGTCAGAAGTGCATAAAACGAAGCCCCGTTGGCTGACAGTTTCAGTGCAAATGAAACGCTGCAGCTGAGCAACAAGCTTTGAAACGAGACAAGCAAAAATCCCTCATTTGAACTTTGTCATAAAGTTTAGTTTATGACAAAGAAAATGATTGTTTTCATAACAGTCCGTCAATGAGTCCTGTACATGTGTTAAAATCAGGGTTGGACACATATTTGAGCAACATATATCTGTTAGACTGTCGCTTTCACAGCACAAAACCTTTGAACCAGAGTATTAAAATGAATCACAAAAGTGATATAATACGCAGTATTATTATTAAGCAGTAGCAATAATGCTATAATGAGTGGTGGCCCCATGATCGGAAGGTCGGGGGTTCGATTTCCCTGAATAGCTACCCTGAGGTACCCCTGAGCAAGGTACCGTCCCTACACACCGCTCCCCGGGCGCCCAATGGCTGCCCACTGCTTCACTGAGTGAGAGGAATTTCCCCACGGGGATCAATAAAGTATACATTATTATTATTATTATTATTAATAATAATAATAATAATAATAATAATAATAATAATAATAATGAGTAATCCTAAAACTATAGACGATGTCAGAAACACAGCTGTGGCAGTGAGTAGAGCAGCACCACCTCCTGTTGTTGGAGTGAAAGGCCGATCCAAAGATACCCTGGCAGAGTCAAAATAAGCTTCGTGTTAAGTCCTGCAGGGGTTAAAAGCCTGCAAAGGAAATGAGAACACTCTGGCTGTAATTACTAAACTCTAAATGCAACAGTTTTGTTAAACTAGTTGAATTAAAGTTGAGAGCGTGCACTTCACTCTCACTGCGATTGTTGGTAGTGTGCAGAGGCAAGACTACAAAAGCAGACTGTGCAGATACGTGTTAGGATGAATGGAGATGCATTCGAGTGTAGGAGAATATTAATGTCAGGAATTTTAAAGGCAGTGCGTCTGACAGACTCCTGTTTCTGTGACCTTTGACATGGGCAGAGCTGATTGCTGCAGACGAACTGATTCTTCACTCTCTATTATTCCCATTATGTAGCCTAGAAGCTGTGTCTTTAAGTATTGTTGCAGGCTGCCTGGCTCCCTTAAAGCCGCTAAAGATTTCTCCAGTTGTGAGTGGGGTCTGCCAATATCAACCGAATAAATTCCTGAAAGGATTCATGAATAATATGAAGTGGGCTAAGAGAATTTTGAGTGCAGTCCTACAATTGCTTCCACATGATAGTTTTGAAGGACATGAGCGCTAAAGTTTGGTTATTTCATGGCAGTGTGATCTCTCAGTTTCACATGTAACCCTCTACTTAAGGAATAAAGCACTCACAGAATGCCTGCAGGACGCAGTTTACTGACATTGGGCTGCTCTCCAGCCATTATGCTTCTTAAAGTTTGAAACAAAGCACTTATTAGATCATTGAACAGTGAAACTGCCGTAAATTGGACTCAGGCTCCGTCTAACAATGAGGAGTCATTATAAGCAGTTTTGAACTTCAGCACGCTGAAAGTTTTCACCCTTATATAACAACCTTAGTTATGCTCATGTGACACATTTGCCCGTTTACACGATAACTAAAGTGGACACCAAACTAACAGGCACTACTGAAGCAGTGGTCAGAATCACAGTATCTTCATAACATCCCCTTCAACACCTGTTGCAGGCATCTAAATGCCTTCCTGGCATTCGTCTGCCAGTAACCAACACCAGCGAGACCCAAAGCTGTGATGTCGAGAATGTACTCGGATGGTTGTGTATTTTGTTCAGTGTCAAATGATATAAGCATTTAAAAAAATCAAAGCTATTCAATAAAGTCTGATTTTCACAACAGTCACAAAACTTTCATTTTTATGATAAAGGTTTTGTGATGCTACCTACCTACCTATTGATGTGAATTCTTTTTGTACACACGATAGCAAAACGAGCAAGACATGACATGAAAAAGGGACCAGTAGCTCATGTCACGTCAGTATTCATGCAAAGCCGGTTGCTGTGTCCACACGGCGTGATTGATAGTCAGAGCCAACCCCCTATCCTTAACTCATCCCAACCCTAAAGCTGGAGTTGCCACAGCTGACTTTGGTGAGGTTTGGTGATGACCAGTGGAAGAAATGCTTCAAATAAAGTCTCTTATGTATGAAAATGCTGCATTGTTACATTTTTCAGAGAAATCAGAGGTAGTTGATCAGAAAAATGTTCTGAAATTTGATGATTTGAGATGAATGACCCTACAGATTCTTTGAAATAACTCACACAAAGTCTCTTGTGAGCAGATGTTGAACTGAGCTGAGCTATCGGGAGCTATTGTGGTGAATTTCCAAACCGATTGGGTGAATCCACTCAGCACAATTAGCTTAAATTCAGATGAACGTCTGGTGCACTTGATAAGAACACCACAGCTGTTCTGCAACAGTTCAGCATAATGCATTCATGTAAACTCAAAGGACCACTATTAACTGTGCACCTGGTATTTTCATGCAACCTTTCAATAAGATGAAGTTAGTATATCTCAGCTTGCAAGATGTTTCACAACAATAACCCCAAAATTGTATATAATGTACACTGTGTCTGTTTAAAAAACTAAATAAGGACATTACCACTCCTACCTTCTTCTTTCTGGTCCTGTCTTTCTTACATTTTGCTTCATCTCTGAAGCGACGTTATGTCAAAGTCTTTTGACTTCCTGGGAAACACAACTGCTGTCTTTAAATTGGTGCGCATATTGTGTGACAAACTGCACAATGTTTGTTAAGTTGTTAGAAACTTGCCACTTTAAAAGCATTAAGCTCTTTATCCTCACTCGTTCCTATAGTGTTAGCTAGATGCTGAAATACTGTGACCACAACGTACCTGTTCTATAAATGCGCTTCATCTCTGTTCTGTGAATATCGAGCTGTAAATATGATGTTTCCCCCTCTGTCATCTTTTCATAAACCATTTAGGTTTAATTGGATTTAATGTGGGTGTGGTGATTGGCACTGTTGCTAGCCGGTCATGTAGTTACCGGGGTTAGGTTAGCTGGTGACTCTAAATTGTCCGTAGGTATGAATGTGCCAGTGTCTGTCTGTCAGTGTGAGACTGGCCACCTTCCAGGGTGCCTCTCGCCTTCTGTTAGCTGGTACAGTGACCTTGAAATACGGGGGAATAATGACATTTCTCTTTTATGCATCATGTCGTCATAATCAAGTGATCAAGCCTCTGATCAAAGTTTCTTATAATTCTTCCCTCGTAAGGACAGTCTATGGCATGAAGTCAAGCTCAGCACACGCATGCACAAAGAAGCCATCGCGCACACCAGCGCCTGCTTTGCGACTGCTGCAGCTACTCCATGTTCTCGTAGCTCAGCTGAATCTGGCTTGAGTCAGTTTTGACAGACGTTCTTGGAGCTGTTTGCTTGGTTGCTAAATTTTAATGACTTGGGGTTATCTCTGTGCAGCTAACCAGCTGGTTAACCTTCGTTATGTCTGTTGTAGAGTGACGGGGAAATGCCACACAACTTGTCGGTTGTCACTGCTAAGGAGCTTGGAAAATATACTGCTAAACTATTTCCTGTACGATTTTTAATTTTAACTTACTAACTAGTCTCACACCGTTTGTCGTAGAGATGCTGTTCGAGCGGCTCTTTTGTGCGATGAATGCTTCTATTCAGATTTTAAAAATTTTGGACAGTTCCTAAAATATTCCAGGTAAGGTTGTGAATTCAAGTAGAGCATGGATGCTTTTAAGGATCAAGCATGGTAGAACTGTATGCTCTGTGGAATGACACCACAGTAATGTAAAAGCACACTGCGCCACTTTCTTAGGTACACTTGCAGGGTGCTTCAGATTGTGTGTGGGATTTTGTCTGAGGGTGTAGCTGGGTGCACTGGGATGTCTCCTGATAAACCTGCTACATAAGGAACATGTTGTCTGACTTTCTTCCCTGTGCATCTTTGCTGATTTGTTGAAGTTGTGAGTTTTACGAGTTGTCTTTACATGTTTGTCTTTTCTTTTCCGTATGGTTTAGCAGAAATGTTTTCTGCCTGACGTTGCAGGGTCCTGATTACCCCAAGTTTGTGTTCCACAGGGTGGTGGGACTCAAATATTAGGTAGTGTTCTGTGTGTGTGGGCTTCTGGTAAACTTCAGTCGTCCTCAGTGCACACAAACTGTACATCTTTGTGTCTTCCCTGGTGAACTTTATATGTCAAGAGTTGATGGGAGCAGTGAAGGATTTTACTTATTGGGTTTTTATTTTTGAAAACAGAACATCTTTCCCAGTGGTTAGGTGCTGTCTGCTTGAAGGAGCCAAGGGTGTCACTTTCCATTTCCTCCATGTAAAAGTTGGCTACAATGGGTTACAAAAGTGTGGTGGTGAGGCAGTGCTGTAACAAATCTGACTGGGGGTACAGCTGGGTCTGTTTTCTAGGGAACTGTCAGTTATCTGATGGTCTCCACTGCTTCAGGTATATAAGTGATGAGACCACATCACTATGGAAGGACACCATCTGGATTCAGCTCAAGTTTGCAGAGCGTCAGTCGAGTGTTTGATGTGATGGGGTGTGCTCTCCATGAGGGGATTTAGGATGTTGGTGATGTGCTTGGAAATGTTGCAGGTGGCTGAGTTAATCCTGCTAACAATAGGTCGACTTATGTTTAGATCTTCGCTATAGCATAAGGTGGTGGTCTGTGGGGCAGTCAATAGCTCCCCCCACCCTCAAGTTGTTGTAGACAGCTGATGACTTTTGTTTTTGTAGAGGCTTTTTTTATCTCATCTTCAGACTTCATAAGAATGGCTGTCACTGAGAACTGCAGTAGTTTCAGTGAGATGTTCAGTTGAGTGAACAACAGTAACCTTCAGTTTAACATTCCTCTGTTCTTTGTCTCACACAGAAGCTTGCAGCGCGACTACCAAAGACGCGGGATGTGAGAGAAGTTTCCCACAGCTGCCTGTGTCCCCCAGGTACGTTCCTCAGTTATTCACTTATCCACCGGTTGCTTACTTTCTGATGGACTTGATTTCATTTGTCACCGTTATTCAACATAAGAAACTGCAGCTTACTGTAGCTTCATAGTTGTTGTTTTGATATTGCTGTTATTGATACTTTTATTCTGCGTTGACAGTGGACATCCAGAATATGACGCTATAACATGTGCTTTCATTAGTTATTAAGAGAAGCTTTTGTTATTCAGCTTCATGGACGTAATGCTGATAACTAGCTGTAAGTAAAACGAGGAGCTGCAGAGTTTCCCAGCTGGGATACAACCTGGACAGGTCACCAGTGTATCGAAGGGCACCTGCAAGCATCACCTTAAATTACTAGTATAGCTCTATAAGAGGAGACAGTTATTTGTACAAAGGCTTAAATAACTGCCCACTGTCGAGGGTACAAGGGTAGTACTTTAGAGAGTGATTATCTTGCCTGAAAGTACATTAGCTACTTTATTTCCTGAGAGTGTGGATCTGAACTATTGCCTTGTTTTGAGTAAACAGTAAGGTCTGGTGTGTTTTACTGTGGTACAACTTGTTGTCCATCTGGAACTTTGGTCTTGTGTTCTTCAGCCTAAAGCATCTAAAAACAGGGTTGAAGGTGAACGGTGAAGTGTATTTGGAGCTCAGCGGGCAGCCAGGAACTTTCTATGTTACATCATGCAAACCTATGTGGCATCATTGAAGCACTTTCACATGGAAATGGTTGTGGTAAAAATCCCATACCTGAAACAGTCTAGTTATAAGTTGGACAGGGTGTCATTCTGGTTCTGAGAGCCTTCATGTTGTCAGTTTATTTGTTAGTCAGAGCAGACACACCAGCTGCTGTGACTGTTTATCAGGAAAACCGACTAATTCAGCCACAACTGTGGCAGAAAAGTGTTTAGAAAAAAAGCACCTTCAGGTTCAGGTTATTCTGAAATTGCCCCATTTATGCATTTATTCCAGCATCTTTGTTTAATCATGTGGGTTTTTAGCACGATTATCTGTAAAAATGGCTGCACTTTCCTTACAGTTCTTGCATTAGTATTGTTCAATCCCTTGAAGGAAAGCTAAACACATCTTGATTGTTTGACTTAAAGTCCAGTGTGGTGGTCTGGAGAAGCATCACTACAAAAACATATGGACTAAACTATAGTTAGTGAGCTTTGAATCCATGTATAGCTGCCACCAGCTCGCTGGAAGTCACCCTGTCTATTTTGCTGCATGGATTTTGTGATATATTCACATATATATGTGAATATATCAGCTGATCCAGCACGCTGGTGCTCGTGTTCTCACTAGAACCAAGAAAATAGAGCACATAACTCCAGTTCTAAAGTCATTACACTGGCTCCCTGTAGCTCAGAGAATAGACTTTAAAGTGCTTTTATTAGTGTATAAATCCTTGAATGGGTTAGCACCAGAGTACATTAGAGATCTGCTGTCATGGTACAAACCATCCAGATCAGTTAGCCCCTCCAGCTCTCGTTTACTGACCGTCCCCAGAACCAGAACTAAACATGGAGAAGCAGCTTTTAGTTTCTATGCTCCTCACATCTGGAACGCACTATCAGGAGAATGCAAAGCTGCAGAGACACTGAACTCTTTTAAGTCTAAAATTAAAACCTACTTATTTAGACTTGCTTATGAGTAACTGATCCTATTATGGCTCTCTACCTGTTTGTTTTTGATTTTTCATATAAGTTATTGTCTTGATTATTGTTTTATCGTAAATGCTTTCTTCTAAATGTTTTTCTTGTATTTTTACCTTTTAAAGTGATTTATGTCCATTTTATGTATTTTATTTTAATCATGTAAAGCACCTTGAATTGCCTTGTGCTGAATTGCCTTGCTCTACAAAGCCCCCCCCCCCCCCCCCCCCCCCCCCCCCCCAGTGTCCACCCGGTGCCTGCCACTCAGCACCAACCACATATCCACTACATCCAAATGGCTGCCATGATTTGATTATTTTCAGGGCCAACTGAGAGGCAGAACTCGGAGACCTAGATGAAAACAAACAAAAACATATTCTTTAATCCCAAAGGGCTCAATTTTAGGCCCACTGCTCTTTTTACTGCATGTATTGCCTCTGGGTTCCATCCTTAGATGGCATCAGATCTCTTTTCATTGTTACACTGATGGCTGCCAAATGTATTTAGGATGGATCTCCATAAAACCTCTCTTGACATGTCTAGATGACATTAAAGCTTGGTTTTATTTTCATTAACATTTAAAAAGCTCAAAGCCAACAGAGGTGCTGGTGTTTGGACCCAGTGGTCCCTCTGAGTCCTCCTCTGCAGAACCTTGGGACTCCTGGAAGTTTATTTTAAACGGTGATTTTAAATTGGACAGCCAAATTAGAGCAGCAGTGAAGTCCAGTTTTTATCATTTAAGCTGACTGTCAGCAGTGAAATCTTTTCTTTTGAGGCAGCACTTTGAAACAGTGATCCATGCTTTTATTTCTTCTTGTCTGGACGACTGTAACTCACTTTATGTGGGGCTCAGTCAGTTGCTCTCACGTCTGCAGCTGCACGACTGCAAACAGGAACCTGTAAAAGAGAGCATACAACCTGTGCTGGCCTCACTGGCTGCCTGTGTCTTTTAGAGTTCATTTTAAAAATCTTATGATTGTTCTTAAACACTTTCACAATCTTGCCCCACCGTACCTATCTGAGCTTCCTCATCCCTACATCTCTTCGTCATGCTCCTGGAAGTACGAAGATCCAGGAGGAAGTTCAGAGGGGGCGGGCCTTTTCTATCGTGGCTCCTAAATAATGGAATAACTCGCCCTTGCATGTTAGAGAGGCCCCTTCACTGTCCACTTTTAAAACATGTCTTGAAACACATTTTTATTCTTTGGCTTTTGGCCTCAGTGAGACTTAGTTAATAAGTAATTTAATTACAAGAAAAAGAACTAATTAATTATTTTACTTTTTTCTTTAATTTGGCTTTTATTTATATCTTATGTATAAGTTAACTTATGTATAAGTGCCTTATAAATAAATATGATGATAATGATAATCATTCACATTATTCACACTCTCATTACACATACATATAGGATCTTGGGGGTGGGCACAATCACGGAGTCCAAATCACCATCAGGGTGTATACCTCACCCCTGACGTCGTTGCCCACCTCTCAATTTTAAATACACTTAGTCATTGAGGGCTAGCAGGAGGGACTATGCGCTTACCTGCTGCTCCTTGGCAGGTAGCTCCATGCCCTCCTGGGTTTTAATTGCACCTTAGAACACATATGCATCAACACTACAATGAGCGGGTGGAGGGAGGTTTGGAGTCTTCTCCCACCCCCATTCTCTGCGGCCTGCTGGAGCGGGGGGGCTAGGAGGAGGAGTTGGCCGTCCGACTGCGGTCTGGGGTGTGGGGCCTCCCTGCTGCTGCGGAGTCGGGGTGGTCTGCCTCTCCCCACCGCAGGGAAAAGGGTAACACCACCTGGGTCTGGGTGCAATTCCCCCCTCCAGGGGCAAGGGTACCTAGACCCGGTTTGTAGAGTACGCTTGGGGAGTGTGATTGTGTGTACAGCGTCTCTTTATGTCTGTCTCCACGTTGGTTGAGTGTGGAGTGAGTGCATATGAGAGCATGAGGGTGGGAATGGATGTTTGTATCTGTGTGTGCCTGTATGTCTGTGTCTATATGTCAGGTTGGGTATCAGACGCCACCTCTCTGGGGACACCTCAGGCCCTCCAAGGTTTGGAGGCCTATCTCCACCCACCACCACTTCCCCTGCCGGTGGCGGACTCCCTCAGGTGTCGGTGTGTTGGTGGTTCTTTGTGTCTGGGGGTGGGCGTCCGGGTACACACCGGCTCACTCCTTGGCGGCCGCTTGTCGGGGCCTGGGGCCTGGGGCTCGCTCGGGCCCCTTTGGAGGTGGGGTGCCCCCGGCCTCTCGGCCTGGGGCTCGGTCACTCAGGCACAGCTGGGGGCCGGCGGAGCTCACGGGCGCGTCACTGCAACTCCCCCTGACTTCTGCTCCGCGGCTGCTGGGCGAGCCCTCATCTGGGACTCTCCTCAGCTCTTACTGGGACAGTGGCGCGGCTGCTCCTCTGTTGGTCTTCCATGGTCTCTTGTGTTCTGGGGGCCTCTGGATGTCTGGAGTTTTGATCTCCTCCATACCTGCTTCACACCCTGGAGGACGGGGCTGTGGCCCCCCCCACACTCCCTAGCAGATCATTACATGGAGAAACCTTTGGAATGCAAGCATGCTGATCCACACAGGTATGCACACATGGGTATTCACAGACGCGGACTAAAGCTTTCTTGGCTGCTGCCTCAAAGCACACTGTGCGCTGTCTATCTTGCGTGCTGCACAATATCGTTTATTATTTAGTAAATATTGATATCTATGACTAGCTAGTTTATTGTGATGGTGCTTTGTTTTCTCTATTATTATGTTGCTCTTTGTTGTTTGCTGTCTCCTCTGTTTGTTTTTTTTGCTTGTTTTTTTTTTTTTCTCCATACAGGTGACCCAGGAGTTCTTTTTTTTTTTTCTCTCTCTTCCCCCCCCTTCTCACCGTCTCTTCTCCCCTTTGGTTTTCTTTCTTTCTCTCTCCCTCTTTCTCTCATTCATTCCCCCTGTCCTATTTATTAAAAAAAAAAAAAAAAAAAAAAAAATGACAAAGGATGAACTGAAGCTCTGCCATCACGTAATGTCGCATACTGCTGTTTCTGATGTCATTTAAAAAAGAAAAAAAAAAAAAAAAAAGATAATGATAATCCGAGTACAGTGTTTAAAATTAGTATTGCACACGTAAATATATTTCTAAAGTTAACCTGAAGTTCTCATCAGGTGTTGGTAACAACCCATCCAGTCCACACATGCAAAACATTAAACCATAGATGTCCATAAATTAGGTGATGTGTAATAATGAAATATGACGCACAGGAGAAGTATTAAACACAGTTACTGAAATGTATGTAATACCTACAGAAACCAAACACATGGTGAGTGAAGAGCGGTGAGAGGAGAATTACTCCATCATGGGAAGGCCTCAGCAAAACAAGCTGATTTTAACATAACCAAGGGTGGGTCAGAAGTAAGCCAGCAGACTGAGAGCAAAGTGCTTCATTGGGGTGCACTATAAAGGTGTTTAGGATAGCTAGGCATGATTATTCAAGACCTCATATGTGAAAAGAAGGACTTAAAATTAGATTCTGCATTTCACAAGGAGCCAATGAAGGCCAGCAGATATCGTCAGACACATTGCTAATGGCTAAATAAGC
Source organism: Rhamphochromis sp. 'chilingali' (assembly GCF_963969265.1). NCBI lineage: Eukaryota > Metazoa > Chordata > Actinopteri > Cichliformes > Cichlidae > Rhamphochromis > Rhamphochromis sp. 'chilingali'. The sequence goes on from NC_137947.1 coordinate 33,895,602, forward strand.
CTTTTATCCAGAGTCTGAATGTTCAGTGAGAGTCTGGTTTACTCTCCAGGGGAAAATGATCAAGGAAAATTTGCATATTTGAACATCAGAGTGTCTATTAATAACGATCAAGGATAAAAACAACAAAACGGGGAAGGAATTCTGTTTACCGTACTGTTTACAGCTGAGACAAATAATGACCTCATCAGCGTGTCAGAGCACAGTTTAGATAATGACAAGCCCACAAACAGACTATCCTCACTTATCTTTCTATTTCAGGTTCATTTTTCTGTCTTTAACACCTAATGTGTCATATTTGATACCTGCGCTTTTGTCCGTTTTTGAGACTTCTGCATCATTAGTGTGATCGGCAGTCTGAGTTGCTTGATAAATAAAACTATATACGATACGTGCCGCCTCCTTGAGAGGCTCCTTTTAGACAATGAAGAGTAGAAGTTACAGAATCCAACGCGATAATGATAAAGCATTGGTATGTCACAAGTGTTGGATTCTGTCTTTTTTGTTGTACTCTGTAATTAGTTTTGCAGTAAATTTAGTGTTTCCTATACATAGATCATACCTGGGAGAGCTGTGGCTCAGGTGGTAGAGCGGGTTGTCTACTAAGCGGAAGGTTGATTCCTTAGTCTCCTGTCCAGATACCAGAGTATCGTTGGGCGAGATGGTGAAACCTAAGTTACCCCCAGTGTTCCATCGGCGTGTGAGGTTGTGGGACTTAGAAAACCTTTAGGCATACATACATGTAATAGCTGTATGGATGTCTGTGTGATTGAGAGCTGTTAGAACAGTCGTAGAACAGTCCCTTCTTTCTTATTTTGAAACTGTGAGACAGTCAGAGCACCAACCAGAAACTGAAGCTGGTCCAGAGCTGGTGTCCCAGTGCTGTGGCTCGCTGCAGTCCAGAACAGTTTAGTTGGAGTTCATCTGTGGGATTAGGAACTTATTATTTATCCATTAGTGTTTTTCCTCAAGTGTATATTATATTATCATTTATTTATGTAAAAGTTGATTGGGGATTTTTGTTGTCCTTATTAGTAGTATTGGCAACTTTTAATTATTAATAAAAGGCTTTTATTCTGAACATAAAGCTTTCTCCTGACTTTTGGGAACATTGTGATCACTTACAGGTGAAATAATAACACTCATTAACTCTTCATTGTGGCACCTGCTGAAGGTAATATAATAGAGAAGCAGAGAAATGGGCAGGCCTAAGGATCTGAGTGAGTTTGAAAGGCCAGATTGTGATGAATGGGTGAATGAGGAAAGTGCTTTGAGTCAAAAGTGCAAAAGGATGCACAGTGGGACCGAGGCAATGTGATGTTTTGGGCTACGTTCTGCTGGGAACCCTTGAGTCCTGCCATTACTATTGATGTTAGTTTGATACGTATCATCTACCTGATATTTGTTGCAGACCATGTACACCCTTGAATAACAATGGTTTTACCTGATGGCCGTTGATAATGTGCTCCACCACAAAGCAAAACTGGCCAAGGATTGTTTCGACAAGCACAGCGATGAGTTTGAGGTGTTGCCCTTGAAACTTTCCAGATCTCGATCACATTGAGCATCAGTAGGATGTGTGAGACACAAGCCTGATCCACCTTACAGGACTGTACAGCTGTTCTGGTAGTAGGTGGTCATAATGTTATGCCTGACAAAGTAATTCAAATTCAACAGTCGTTCAACTGAACAAACTGAATAGAGTTCAAAAGTCCAAAAAGCAGGGACCACCGAGTCATTACACCTTGCTTCTTTTATTTGTTGTTCTTTCAGGAAAATATGCTACATTGTTATGTAATGATATTGAGCTACAGGCAAAGTAAATATACATTGTGCCGCTTGAAATAAGCTTGTAAAGGTCTGTTTAGCAACGATCAGAGGAAGTTTACATCATTATCACATAAACACAACTTGATGACTGCTTGTGTTTCTATATTTGTGAATGAAATCAAGTCATTGTTATGTTTCAGGACAAATAATACACTTTGTATATGTTACACAAGGTTTTCAGCAAGAACAGCCAATTGGGTAAAAAGTTAATCAAGAACTGAATGAACTTTGGCATCAGTTAGACAAGCTGACACAAAAGTGACGATAGCAGTGTACCCCAAAGACGATCACTATTATTATTATTATTATTATTATTATTATTATTATTATTATTATTATTATCATTAACTCCTTTATTTAAACAAGCTCGTGGAGATGAAAATCTCGTTTTCAAGAGAGACAAAAAACAAAAATCAACAGATGACTACATTAAAAAAACAAGCACCCCTTACACATGACGGCAAAGTAAGAAAAACCATGAAGGGATACTAAAATGTATATTTATTACACGGAAACTATAACACAAGGCTTTGGAATATTTGGCGTGTCACAAACTGTAAACTCTCGTCTTCTGAATGAAGGTCTGCCTACGATGGACACCTTAATTGTTTCCCTTCCTGGTTATATATCAATCAATCAATCAATCAAAATTTATTTATATAGCACATTTTTAAGACCGAAGTACACGAAAGTGCTTTCCAGTAAAATCGCAGTACAAATAAAATCACAATAAAATATAAATTACAAATATATAAAATATAAGATAATTACATAATCTAAATACAGAGCCAGATGTAAATTACCCTAATTCGCCTTAAATGCCAGATCAAACAAATACGTTTTTAAACATGATTTAAAAGACTGAATGGAATCTGACGCGCGAATATGAAGAGGGAGAGTATTCCATAGCCTGGGTGCAGCAACGGCAAAGGCACGGTCTCCTCTGGTCTTCAGCCGAGACCTAGGTTGCACCAAGAGCAGTTGGCCCAATGATCTTAGTGCTCTCTGAGGGCTGTACAGACAGAGGAGATCAGCTAAGTAGTCAGGTGCCATATTGTTTAAAATTTTATAAGTAAACAATAGAATATTAAAATCAATTCGATATTTGATAGGAAGCCAGTGTAAATTTTTCAGAACAGGGGTGATAGAGTCAAACTTTCTAGTGCCGGTCAAGAGACGTGCTGCGGCATTCTGGACCAGCTGCAGACGCTGCAGAAGAGAAGATTGTAGACCCAAGTAGAGTGAGTTACAATAGTCCAGTCTTGACGTAATGAAAGCATGAATGAGTTTCTCCATATCTTTGTGTGGTATGTAGGGTTTAGCCTTAGAGATTAGGCGTAGTTGATGAAAGCTAGTTTTTACCACAGTAGAGACCTGTTTGTCAAGTTTGAAGGAACTATCCATGAAAACTCCAAGATTCCTGGCAGTATCAGTAAGGTAGTTAGCAACAGGCCCAAATGTGCCAGTCAATTGTCCCAGAGGCATATTTCGGTCAAAAACAATAATTTCTGTCTTCTTTCCATTTAAAGTAAGAAAGTTACGTGATAACCAGTCCTTGACATCACTCAGACAGTCAAACAGAGGATGTGGTGAGGATAAAGCATCCCCAGTCAGGTGAAGGTAGATTTGAATATCATCAGCGTAACAGTGAAAAGAGACATTGTGTTTTTCAAAAATGGAGCTCAAGGGCAACATATAGAGAGAAAACAACACAGGACCCAGTACCGAGCCCTGGGGCACACCACAGCGGAAACGGGCAGAAGAAGAGGAATATTTTCCCATCGTGACGGAGAACGACCTCTCAGAAAAATATGATTTAAACCAAGATAAAACATTTCCTTTGAGGCCTACTACATGTTCCAATCTTGCCAAAAGGATATCATGATCAACCGTATCAAAGGCTGAGGTCAAATCCAATAGTACTAAGACCGCAGAGCGCCCAGAGTCAGCAATTAAGAGAAGGTCATTAAAGACTCTTAGTAGGGCAGTTTCGGTGCTGTGACGCGGTCTAAATCCAGACTGAAATTTATCACTTATACCGTTTCTCTCTAAATAGGTCTGTAGTTGCCGAAGCACTATTTTCTCTAAGACCTTTGACATAAAAGGAAGTTTAGAAATCGGCCTGTAACTAGCTAGAATGTTACGATCAAGGGTACTTTTCTTGATAACAGGTTGCACGACTGCATGTTTAAAGACAGTCGGAACATGAGATGACAGTGAGAAGTTCATTAGAAATAAAATACAAGACCCGATTGTATTCAATGCATCCTTAATGATACGAGAGGGAATAATGTCGTGCAAAGAATTTGAGCTTCTCAGATTATTAATTATTTCCTTTAAAGTCAAAAATGACACAGGTTCGAACTGTTGGAAAACCGTTGAACATTCAGAAGCTGGGGCTTGATTTACTACCAAAGAATGTGTGGCCCTTAACAATGAGATTTTATCTATAAAATAATTTAGAAATTTTTCGCAGAGGGCCGGGGAGGCACCCATTGAAACATCCGAACAGGGAATAGCCACTGAATTAAAGATTTTAAACAGGACTCGAGGATTATGGCTGTTATTCGCAATAATGTTTGATAAAAAAGAAGTTTTTGCCATATAAACAGTTAATGTCCACGGCTGATCACCTGATACATGTTACAGTTTTGGAGACAACTGTCAATAACAGCTAGACCCTTGCTTTGCACATGCCCACTGTGTGTTCTCCAGCTCTCAGAACTTGGTATTTCTCATGCTTCTTCCTGATGTTACTGTCACATGATCAGTACTTCCTAACGTACTCATGGATCTTTCACTTAGCGTGCAGTCTCAGGGTGCTGGATTTGGGGTGAAACTCTCCATACGTGGTAAGGACCTTCCTTTTCTTGATGTCAGTGGCTTTTATCTTCTCCTTTCGCCATCTTATTATCTCAGCACTGGATCTGATGGCCAGAAGGTCGTAGGTGTTGACTACAAGTGACATTCTGTCATTGCTGTAGATCCTGGTGGTATGGACCAGTGAGTCGATGTCTCATTCACTCCTGACATACTGCTTGATGTAATGCATTTAGGGAGGTGGTTAACTATTGTGCCATTCTGTAGTTGGTAACCATTGTCGGTCTGGCTCAGGCTTCTCTGGCATGTGCAGAACAGCAGTGGGGACAGAGCATCTCCTTGGTAAATCCCGCACTTGGAGGTAACTTGTGCTCATGTATTGAATCATGTGCCTGTTCACATTAGATGCCTGATTGGAGCTTCTACGTTGGCTATTAGCCGGTAGTTGGATCGGACCGGCCCTTATGCTGGGACCAGGACAGTCTGGCCTTCAGTTGGCATTTCCCGGTGCATCTTGTCCATTAGCAGCTGGTTTGTGCTGCCACTTGCTCATGGAGTGCAGTTAGCTTCTTTAGCCAGTAGCTGTGAATTACTGGTGCTGTCCGATCCTTTGTCTGCCATTGTCATGGTTACTGGATCCAGTTCAATTCAATGTAGTTGTTTTTTTATATGTTTTCTTCATGGTGCCTTCCAGAAAATGGAACATTTGAAGACTAACAATAAATTGGCTTATAGACTACAATGTAAATTTAAGTTTAAGGTTTTCTTATTTCATGTTCAGTTTTAGTTTTGTTTTTGTATCTGTAGGATTTCTTGATGTCAGCTACTTCCTCTGTCTGTCAGCGGTATCCGTGATTATTACGTTTTCTATTCCTCATCACATGCTGTTTTCAGTTGCCTCAGGCAGGCGTTGGGAACATAATGGTGTGAGTCTGGTTTTAGCGTACAGCACTGGGACGCTTCATATATTGCCTTGAGGTCACTCTTGTTGTGATTTGGCGCTGTATCACCAAAACTGAAATGAATTAAATATTTAAAGGAAGGGTGAATTTAAAAAGGACAGATCTGCTGCCATCTACCAGGATGATAAAGATGAAACGAAGTTTCACCAAGACAATGATGCCAAACACAGCCAAGGAAACTCTCAGCTGGTTTCAGAGAAAGAAATTAAAGCCGCTGGGATGGCACCTAAAATCTGTCCACAGCAGAAAAGATATGAAACAGGAAGTGCACCTGAAAACCGTGATGGATATTTTCCACCAACACTTTGGACAATCAGTTTTACTAACTTGGAGATTTGTTTATAACCTGACTACCAGGCTGCCAACTTGGTCCAGACAATGTTTCAAGTACTTCAGTCCAGAACACTGAAGTATGTTTGTGCTGAATAAAGACCGCCAAATACACAAGCAGTTCCGCCTAATTTTCAGAGTCACATGTTATTCCCATGGACTGCAAAGGTGTTTTCCAGATGGTTCTAAAATCAAACCAGCTTGCCGGCCACAAATTTGAGTACTAACGTTATTGTAGGTTGATCTGGTGTTTAGCCAGCATGCTCATTCACATTATCCCATTAGATCTGTTTCTGCTGGCTGTTTGCAACCTTAGAAATTCACAGCTTTACAGTTAATTCATGTTCACACATTTTAGGTTTTTGATAGTGTTAAATATTCCCTGTGTGAATATGACAAGCTCTTTTGCAGCAGTAAATATTAAGTATTAACAGTAGATCATTAATGTTTTACGTCATCCTGTACTTGGTGAGCAGGACTTTCACATCCAGTCTGAGAAACTCTCTGCATTGTGATCTGTTTCATTTGAATTGTTGAGGAAATCTTTTGGAAAACATTTCCGAAAATGCCATTTATGCTACAACGTTACCATGCCATCATTGGCCGAGGCATGGACCCTAAAGCACCTGTGAATATACAGAGCGTTCTCACTCCCGAGGCGTAACATGTCGACGTTTTGTCACGTCCCGCGGCGTTCCTGAGGAACGCGAAAGGAGACCTTCGGCGTTCTTATGGTACGCGGTGGGTTATGGCTGGAATCCAGTGCAATGACGCTCCCGCGGTAATAGACGTTCCAGCCCTGTATTCCAGCCCTAAACCTAACCTTATCCCTAGCCCTAACCATAACCTTATTCCAGACCGTAACCAGGACTTTAATGATGTTAAATAGCGTGTTTCTAAGCGATTTGAAGAAAAAGAGCGAACATGTGTAGGTTCAGTCCAGACGGTTCTCATATTTCCTCTTTTTCCGAGGTCGTCATTTAGGAACGTGGTGGGTAGCCGAAAACGTAATATGGTGACGATTTGTCACCTAGCGTAAAATGTTACGCTTTGGGAGTGAGAACGGGTTGGAATATACACTCGGTATCTGGGACCAAGATATATAAGCCTCTAAATCTTGTTATACTCATTTTCCACCCAGAATGTTCAAGCTTCAGTTTTGACATATTTTGACTTATTTCTACATGTTTCAGTAGCCCACGGTGTTTTCACACCTATACTTTGTTTAGTCTGGTTGATGAGTAAACTTGTAGCTTTTCCCACGATTTGGTTCATTTTCACACAGAGAAAAATCCAAGTGAACCAAATGCATCATATAAAACACTTGAGAATGTTCAGTGGGTTCAGTTGTGTCTAAACTCAGGATGAAGGCGATGGGTTTTGGACTACTGGATAACACAGATGATTCATTTCACAGCTACTTGCTATCCTGTGCAGACCTCTATAATGCCTTCCCGCATTGAGAATACAAAGCATACATAGCTGTGGGACGTTTGTAACGTACACCATAAATGAAGTTTTGGAACCACCTCCTCCAAACGGTCTGATTGTGATTACTGTGTTCACACCTGCACAAACAAACTGCACCAAATGGGAAAACAAAGCAGGGTTCAGTATAAATGGACTAAATACAGCAGATGTGAAAACACCCCAGGACTTGAAGGCTCTAATTGATTTTTCATAGTTTGTCTTAAAATTAAAAAATGCATACTGTTTAAATAAGCAAATATATAATTGTACTTATTTTAGTTAAATGTAATAGTTCTATACATATATTTGTCATAGGTTTGTGATTCTACACTGATGTTCACAGCTGCTAAAGACACCTGATTGTCTCAAAGCTAATGGATATTTTTAAGCAGATACTCATTATCACAACATAAGGCCTAATCAGCTGTTTCATATCATAATATAAAATAACATGTATTCCATTTTTTTTAGTAAGCCCAGTCAATAAACATTAAATGATCATTATTACTAATTAAATAAGCATTTTTCCAGATGTTTGTGGTGAGACGCTGAGGGGTCGTGGGCTGTTTCCTTGGTAAAAACAGATGAAACCTCAGACTGTGCAGTGACCAACACCGACTTCTTTATCATCAAACCGCCCCATCAGCTCTGCAAAATCATGCTAGTGATCAAGATATGTTTGTTTAGTGGCTATTTACAGGAAACACAAAGCCAGCATTTACATACTGTAAGTTATCAAGACAGTAAGCTATGACACAAACACACATGCTCCCATTTGGTGTAATACAGGCTGTGAGGCCCCTGTAGCTTTAGTCCAGACATCCTGTGGGTATCAGAGTGATTCAGCAAACCCACAGGGAGTATGCTCTTATAATAACAGATGCAGGCTTTCTGCCATCACATTTCCAAAGCACTTTTAGGGATGGAGTTGAGAATTAGCGTTTTTCCCCTTTTAACTGGCTGCAGGAGGACAAAGAGAAGCTAAAACTGCAATAGCTTATTGCTAAGAGTCATGGCAATGTCAGGATTTAGCTTGAAAGCATGAGCTGTGTGTGTGTGTGTGTGTGTGTGTGTGTGTGTGTGTGTGTGTGTGTGTGTGTGTGTGTGTGTGTGTGTGTGTGTGTGTGTGTGTGTGCCAAGTTGACTTCTGGTTCAGCATAACAACTGAACCAGAAGTCAACTTGGTAAAGAGCACAAATGTCAACAAATCTGCATCAATATAAGTACCTAGTGTGCTCGGCCTAAGGCCTCCTCATCCCAGAGTTCCTGTAAAAACCTGGGTGGGACCGTCTCCACGTTCTCCGATAAAATGAAATGGATACGAATAATTTCCCATCTGAGAATCTCCTTTTTTGAAAGCAGACATTTCATCTGTGGCAAAAGCAGAATTGAGAAATGCTCTTGCAGAAGTCAAAAGTGAACTACAGTGATAAAAAACCGAAATAATAAGCAGTCACCCAGAGAGTCATCAGACGAAAGATGAAAACATGGAGGGGCTAATGAGGAGGTGCAACTTAAGGAACCTTTGAGTACCCAAGAAACCTGCCTCCAGCTATCTCACAGTTGCTCCAGTTGGAAAAAAGGCCACTGATTGACATTTCTCATCAAGTCTCGCCATTGTTTCACAAAATCTTTCTTACCTTGAAGCCAGATAACAAACTTCATATGGAACAAACTGCAGCCAAGCATACTGTAGCAAAGGACCCGACAGCTCCAGGGGTTGTATCGACATCTTGTGTTTTAACGTGTTCACTTTCCAGTGTGCTTCTGCAGTTTTTCAGCTGTGGTTCTCCCAGTGGGCTCTGCACTGCCCCCCCTCCCCCCAGGCTGCTGAAAGGGTGAAGATGTGGTCAGAGTGATGGATATTGGCTGTATCTGCCAGCCTTCTCTGGCACTGTCCCCTGAACCGACCGCTTTACCCCTTCCCTGCAGCTGAGCCACTAACCACACCTGCCACAGATTCATAAACATGTGTTGCAGTTACAGAGAATAATAGGTGGCATGTAACTTCCACACTGTATATATTGTTACTGGGACAGTGCTTTGATGAAACCATGGCAGCTGTTAACTGTGATGTCAGTGTACTTAATGTATGAGGCAAAGTGGCAATATATGTCACTGAGAAAATATGTTGATTAGATCTGACTATTCTAAGGTTAGAGTGGGGGAGGTCTTTCTCGTTATTGGACTTTGTTATGGCAACAATATAATAAACTAAGCTGAAGTAAGTGAAATTTTGATATATTAAGTACATAACCCCACGTGACATTTAAAGTTACAGAGTACTAAATGAAGCAGGAATGAGTAGACAGCTGATCACATCACTACATCAGTATTTTCCTTTTTTAATTGGATGTTTTTCTTTGGTTTGGATAAAGCAAGCAACAGGAATATGTGACATTATTTTTTATTTATTTCAAATGTAAACAATTATAAATATTTATTTATTGACCAAGCTGTTATTTCATGGCTTTAGGTATTTAATACTTAGGTATTTTAATGTGGATGTCTATATGGATTGGCCATAAACTGTGTGCTAATGGAGAGTGGTCCATACTGTAGTGATTTGCCTCAAAGCAAATGGATACATTTGCCGAAGATGCTAAAGATCTTAAGCTGGGCATACACTTCAGTCGCGTTATTCAGCTCCTGCTCAAACTGCACGATTGACTCGCAGGGGTTAGAAGGTCGTAGGTCACGATGCAGGGTCTCACATTAGACGGCCCGATGCTCGGATGCGACCTGAGTGCTCACACTGTGCGTCCATAACATGACGCTTATAACACAAAATCTGTCCCTCTCTCTGTCTTTCACTCACACAGACAGGCACACCACCTCCATCAACTTTGCTAAATTGCTAATTAAAAACATTGGCCAGGCAGCTGCAATTGAGCAGCAATGTCCATCCAATTATTTTCATGGTTGTTGTGGTCGTGATAATTTGGTGAGGCCACATCGAAAAGGCTCAGAGGAGCTTGCCAAAGTTCTACAAGCTGTGCCTCCATTGCTTGTGTCACACGCTGCTGCCGTGCTGCTCCGTCTTTTCACTTCCATTTCTGCGTTTGCGCGTGTGCAGTGTGGGAGGCTGAGGTGACGCCCTCACGAGGGGCAACAGGATTTGAAACAGGTTTGATTTTCTTGCGACCAAATGATTGTTGATCCGGAGCTGGTCGTGAGGTGTTAATCGCTTCTCGTTACACCACGTGTACTACACGATGCACGACACACGTTTAAGGCGAAACTTAGGCCGATCCCCAAAACGGTTGCATGACTGAAAAATAGGCTCAAAATGGGACAAAAATCGCACAGTGTATGCCCAGCATTACACAAGTGGATGAAAAGGAAAATTAGATATGAGATCAAACCTTTTCTTTTTGTGCCAGGCCATGAATATAATCCTCTGAGAGTCTTTGGGGATGTTGGAGGAAGGTTTAAGACACAATTAGAGGAACAGTTGTATTTGTCAGTCTGATAACAGAATAATTGTCCATGCACGTCCAGCAGCCTACAGGTGTAATTATGTGCATGCAGGCTGTTGCATCAAGCCACATGTGACTGACAGCATTGTTTAAAAATCAGTTAAAACAATAAGCGTGCAGGGTACCGAAAAGTAAAAAGAAATAACAGAATTCCAACAGCTCATAAAAATAGAGACATTTTCCCCTTTTATGATGCAGTTTTGAAGCTTTTAGATGAGATTTCATTTATATTTGCAGATGTAAAAACTGTTTCAATACCTAATAATACAGTCAAACCCTGTTCTAATACAAATATTCAGTACTGTTATTAATTGTTTATATGTAACATTATGTGAAACATCTTATACTAGTAACTGGTAATTGGGTTTAATAATTACAATAATCTGTTACGCAGTTTATTACACACACGCAACTTGTAGATCTCAACCGAGCAAAGTTTACTACAAACTGTTTGTTCAGATAGAAAATCACATAAATGATGCATTTATATTAAGTGCTGTATTATTTTACTAGAAATAATGTGAAATGATATTAATAATGAGACAAACATGTATTTCTATAGGCATTTAGTAATTATCGTCCCAAGTAACTGAATTGGTGAATATGTTATAAACAACTCGACATCACCACACTGTTTGCTTGATGCTGTTTGTTTGGTGCCTACTGGCTTTGCTTTTGTTTTGACAACATTTGATATCCTTTTTGGGGTCTTCTGCTGCTGGAATCGACCTTTGACTGCTAGTGGCCAGTAAACACAGACCAGAAAATAGCCCAGGTCACATTTCTACCAGATCCAAGAGAATTAACTTCTGCTAGACTCCCTGGCTGCCGAGGCCTTGTGCAATCTGGACAAAACCATTCTTTCCTGGCTTGGACTCTTAAGCAACACTCATCCAGAACCAGCTATGGTCACCTCTATCCATGATAAGGACCCTGTGCAGGAGCCAGCTCTAAAGTTGGTCCACTCTAGAGCCAGCCATGGTTGGGGGATGATGCCATATTCAGCAGAGATGGGTCCCAATGAAAGTCCCTGCTACTGCACCTCAAAGTCAACCAGCTCAGTGCCCGGGTGTGCAAGAGAGCCGGCGCCAGCAGCGGGAGCCACAGCAGCTGAGATTTTTGTGTTTGGCATTTTGTTTTGAGTGGTTAGGGGATAGGCAGCATTCAGCTACTGAGACATGCTCCCACAGGCAAACACAACTGCCACACACACCCTCACACAGTACCACACATAGGTACACGCACATACACTAGTGGAGATCAAACGATCACCTTTTTCAAATCGGCGCAGCTGTTTTATACGCAAGCTGTGGGCGTCGCCGTGCTAGCCAGAGTGTCTTAGAGAAGTATCCACACGCCACAACCAAGGGGGGGGGGGGTCGTACCCCGTCAATATGGAGTAACGGAGTCTCAATATGATAGAGAACTCTCAATTGTGTTCCCAGAATGCTGAGGGTGCCGTCACTTACTGTTGTCCTGTTGTTCTGAACATTGGATATCAAAGATAAAAATACAGACTCACAACCTGTTAAAGTATGCCTGTTAGATGACAGCACTGTTAAAACCCTTATATTTAAAATTATATTGGTTTGTAACGAATTAAACCTGTTGTTAGATTTAAATGACTCCATGGAGAAGAGACTAGAGATGGCACGATACCACTTTTTTATGTCCGATACCGATACCGATATCATAAATTTGGATATCTGCCGATACCGATATGAATCCGATATAGTGTTTTTTAATCAACAAAACTGTTTTTTAAAATATCTTGCTGCATTTTGCAAGTCTGCAAGTTCATACTCAAGTTTAAAACAACAACTACACTAAAGCTATTCTGTTATACCTGTATACAAAAAAAATATTTCATAGTTCAGCAATACTGATCAATCTAATAAACTTAGACCTACACCATCCTCCCTATTCTGGTATTTTAAAGAGTACTTAGCGTAAATATTAAGCAACCTAACTAATAGGGTTCCAACTCCCAGCAACAACAAAAATAAATAAATAAAAAATAGGGAACCACCCCTCACGCTCCACCTCATGATGCTTAATCGACGTAATCAACCTTAATTTGATGCAGTGTGAAAAAAAATGCACAGAAATCAATTATTTTTCAAGAAATATTAAATAGATTCAACATCTTTCTTCAACAAAATTGCAGACTGCACAGATGGTACCTTCCCAAAGGAAAAAGCACTATAGCTTACTAGGGTATATATATTAGACTTAATAGTCACTATATACAGTAATTGACTTCTATTCATTTTACATCAAATTAAAACTTTGTGTGTCAGATAATTATTTATTAAAAGCTAGACATTTTAAATGAGAATAAGAAAGAAAAGTATGTCTTTGTGCCCCCTTTTCCCTGTTAATGCCCTATCGGCCCCCCTGGCTAAACTTTGCTAGATCCGCCCCTGCACAGTTACCAGCGTCAGCTACGTAGAAAAAGATCCTGGTGTAGAAAGTAATATTAAATAAATTCTAACAACAGCTTATCAAGCTTAAACGTGCTGCTGTTGTTCAGCCGCTGGTTTCCTCTTTCTGGTGCAAAGTGGGCCAAAAAAAAAGATGGACTCACGACAGAAAAGCCGATCAGCTGATCATTTAAGCAGTTTCACGATTGAAGTAGCAGCCGGAGAGCGAGAGGCAGTCGCTCGTTAAGCTTAACGCAGGAATGCTTTACAAACATTCAGAGATGGACTTACACACTTGCTTTACTTCTCTCGGGGATAACTTTGTCGGAGATGAAATGCCGGGTTGCTAGCGAAGCTCCAAATGCTATCCAGACCACAGGTCCCGCATGCCACAGCCGCTCTATCACGTGATGCATACTGCTCCGACATGCTAACGTTCTGAGGCGAGTTACGGCGTGTTGCAAGTTTTGTGAGGTGCTTTCGTGATATTTAATGGATCGGATTACATTTTTTATTTTTCTCCGATATCCGATCCAGTCATTTAGGTCAGTATCGGACCGATACCGATACGTAATATCGGATCGGTCCATCTCTAGAAGAGACACAGAGTAAATTTGACAGATTTGCAGCTTCTTGTTAAACTCATACCAGCACTTCAACAGCAGCAATATGAATCCTTTGAGGCCATGACCATCACAGCTTTACTTGTCATTGATCAGCTTGGAATTAAAGTTATTTAATTCAGACAGAGAAACCTGTAAGAAGCATTTTAAACATAATGAAATAGACTAACTGTCCATGTCCCCTGTTATATTGGTAAATCTTGTTTCAGCATTTGAAATACCCTTCTTGCAGCTCATATTCTGCCAGTTTGTGATACCTGTAAAAACAGAGGGTAGTGTGCTATAAAGCTAACTTCTGTTTCTTAATGAACTGTAAAACAGATTTTATCCAGTCTATAAAAACAAACTCGTTTTCTTCCTTGAAAGGAATCTTTGTTATTTGAACATGAACATGGATCCAGACTGCCTAAGATTTCTCTCAGTATTGCAAAAATGTGGCGCATTCCCACATATAAGCTACTTCTTTGCTTCTTGTTGTCTTGTAAAGACGTTAGCATGTCAGGTCTCTGCTGTGAGTTGAAGAATGTGGCAGGATTTCTATGGCTTTTCCAGAGACTCAGCCCTGAAGCTGACTACTGCAGGTCGGAGCGCTGGAATGAGGGAAGACTGAAGCGTTTTTTGTGAACTGAATGAGGCTCTATTGACGTGCTCATGTTGCATTGTTGTGTAACACTGTGGTACTGGCACAGATTTAACATGTTCAAAATATGACTGGAAACAAAGTTCAGCCAAGTCTTTACAAAGCAAATATTCATGTCAATCTATCTTTCAAGACTTCAGAAAAGCCACCTCTGGTGTGGTCCTCCATGCACCAGTTCATCCATCGAGCTTCCTGTTTTTCTGATCACTAAGTACTAAAGCAAGCTCTAGGAAAAGCTGCAAAAGTTGATTATTCTACCAGAAAAGCCTTGGAACGCATTTCATAGGAGGCAACAGGGAAACATGAACTCTTGCAGAGTTCAGCACACACTCGGCATCTACTGCAGTTACCATAAAAGAATAATTTTGTGTTCCTCTGTCATTGCTGAACTGATATGACAGTGAATGCTTTGTATTACATCTATTTTTGTCTAATTTTATTGTTATTGTTATGAGCATCTCTCCCTCTTTTGGGAGGGTTTTGTATTTGTTCATTTGAATGACATTGAATGATGAGAGGTTTTTATATGGGAGCTAAATCATCTGGGTCAGCTTCCTCCTATAAGACTTTATTGAAGTGGCTAATAAAGGAATAAAATCAGACTTCATGCCATGGTGAGCTGTGTAGCAGGCAGGGCTTAGACCCAAACACAGGACTCAAAGTCACAAACTTAAAGCTGCCCCTGCCTGAGCGAAGATTTCTGCCTACTGTAACTTTCCTTTACCGCTGTTGCAAAGTGCTCGGCCATAGTGGGTCGTTTGATTGTTGAGGTTTTTCTCTGTTGTAGGGTCTTTACAATATAAAGTTCCTTTGGGAGGACTGTTGTTCTTAGTTGGCGCTACATGAAGAATATTGAACTGTTACCTCCTGGTATTTTTCCATAGTTCTAAGATGTACATGTTTTATTGTACCGAGTAGGGCGATCGTGGCTCAAGAGTTGGCAGTTCGTCTTGTAATTGGAAGGTTGCCGGTTCGAGCCCCAGCTCGGACAGTCTCGGTCATTGTGTCCTTGGGCAAGACACTTCACCTACCGCCTACTGGTGATGGCCAGAGGGGCCGATGGTGCGATATGGCAGCCTCGCCTCTGTCAGTCTGCCCCAGGGCAGCTGTGGCTACACCTGTAGCTGCCTCCACCAGTGTGTGAATGTGAGAGTGAATGAATAGTGGAATTGTAAAGCGCTTTGAGGGTCTCGAAAAGTGCTTTATATATGCAATCCATTATTATTATTAGTGTAATATTATTATTTGGCCTTTTTCAACCCTAAAATTAGTCATATCCATCAGCAGCTGGCTCCGCCAGGTAATTCCACACATAATTACACAGTATGATCCCCTCTTCCTTCCTTTCTAATCTCATATGTCTGACGGTTGAGGAAATATTTGGGTTTATTAAGAAATATAAGCCATCTACGTGCCACCTTGACCCATTTCCCACTAGGTTGGCTAAATCCTATTTATCCTCGCTCTCTTGATAACTGACATTATTCACTCTTCCCTAATCTCCGGCTTTTTTCCTCTACCTCTTAAAACAGCTGTGATAATTCCACCTCTTAACAAACTTGACGGAAACCCTTTCAGTCTAAATAATTATAGTCCAAATGCTAATTTACCATCCCAGTCTAGAAAAGCTGCTGCTGTGCAGCTCTATTCTCACCTTACTTCGAGTCATCTATTTGAACACTTGGCAGGAGTGAGACAGCTCTAGTCAACATCACACTGTGGGCTGTTAACCATAGCTGTGCTACACCTCTGACAGTCTCTCACCGTATCATTGGTATCATTGGTATCATTGGCACGTCACATTATTTAATTCAGTTAATTTCACTTAAGTGTTATTTTTGTACCACTGAAACCCAACACCAGTCACCTCAAGTCGCTGAATACTGGTATAGGTCACGACCCCACAATAATAGAGACCAAGAATCAGACGACCTCCTATCAGCAAGTACTTTGGAGACAGTGGGAAGAAAAAACGTCATTTTAACAGGAAGAAAACTAAAACCAGGCTCAGTGAGGGGAGGGAGACGAAACAGAAGACATGGTGTGGAAGAGAGCCAGACATTAATCAAACACAATGTGACTGAAAGGGGCTAACAGAAGAAGAAACAGTCAGCCAGCAGAGTCCCCCAGCAGCCTACATCTACTGCAGCAGACCTGAGGCAGGATTCAGGGTCACCTGATCCAGCCCTAACTATATGCTTTATTAAAAAGGAAAGCTTGAATCCTAATAGATAGTTTCTGCCTCCTGAATCCAAGCTGGGAGCTGGTCCCACAGAAGAGGGGCCTGAAAACTCAAAGTAAGCCAGCATTCTGAGCGTGCTCTGTTGGAGTCGGGCTATCTGGTCTGTAAGATAAGATGAAGCCTGATAATACAAAGGAGGAAGGATTTTGCTTCTGGATTCAACAGGAAGCCAACATATGATCTCAGATCGTAATCAGTCAGTAAAGTTAAATAACTTCAGATCACAGTTGGTCCAGTTCTCAGTGGTGTTCCTGACGGCTCCCTTGGATTTATTTATCTTTCACCTTTCGGTCACATTTTGGGAACTCTGGCATTCATTTTCATTCTCATGCCACTCTGCCTAACCTGACCTTTCCACCTTCTTTTGTCTCCAACTGCTTACGTGAGACTAAATTGTGGTTGTCTGCTAATTTTCTCAAGTTAAACAGAGGTTCTTCTGATAGGAACCCAAACTGTTCTGGATAAATGGGATCAATTCTCACTCTGCATTCCCAGTTCTCAAATCTGTCCTTCCACCCAGCTAAGAGATGATGTATCAATAATATGACTCAGTCTGCACATTTCCATCTACGTGATATTAGTCGGCTGCACCCTTCACAGCTTACAGTGTTCTTGAACATGCTCTGGTTACATCTCGCATTGATTATTGTAATTCTATCCCCTCTGTCCTACCACATGAATGTCTCCAAAGACTGGTCCAAAATGCAGCCCCTCATGTGATTACCAGAACCTTTCCACAGAACGTATTATTCCTGTCCTCTAACAGCTTTGCTTATTCAGCCTCTTACTTTCACATCTGTCTATAATCTCACACCTCCAAATCACTGATCTTCTCACATACACCTCTCCTTCCTGTACTCCGAGACCCTCCTCCTCTGTTACCTTTATTATACTATGTGAACTTTAGCAAGTTCAGCCGAGTGGCCCCTCGTCGTTGGATCTCTCAGCATTGATCCCTGTCTTTAACATACATCTTTTTAAGCTTGCCTATTCTTTTGATTTTAAATTTATGATGTATTGTCTTTTAATTCTGTGATGGGTTCAACTGGTATTTCATCCATACTGTGCTTTTGTTATTGTAAAGTGTTCTTGAGTGTTTTTCTAGTTAAAATTAGGAAATGGGCAGATTCTAAGCCTTTCAATAAGAGCCTGATTTTTTTTTTATTATTATCATTCCAGACTTGCAGACAAGCTTTGGGTAACAAGATGGTGATGAAATATCTCCATCATGTTTGATATGTTAGCTGTTCCTGCTGTGGAAAACTGCACAAAGTAATACATAGATATTTATTGAATGTTGAATTAGTTCTTAAGCCACATTAGATACAGTAGTTAGGTGGAAGATTGGAAACAGATTGCTGTATTTATAGTTTTTACATAATAAATTTGGGGTTTTCTCTGTTACAGGGTCTCCACCTTACAGTGTGCACGGCCCTGAGATGGCCATTGTTGTGATTTGGCACTATATAAACTGAATTCAACTGAATTTTCAGGCGAACATCAGTTTAACTGTTTGTGCCCGGTATTTTACATGTGCATGTGAGTTCAGAGGATGTAACATCATCATTATTATTCAGTATTTATGCCATCGTTTCAGGCAGCACAGTGGTTAGCACTCACAGCATGAAGGTGCTCGACTCCACCATCTTTTTGGGGCCTCCCTGTGTGGAGTTTGCATGTTCGTCCATGTTTGGGTGGGTTCTTTCTGGGGACTCTGGCTTAATTGATGGATATGAAATAATTCAAATAACAAAAAAAGCTAACTGACGAATCAGAACACGTTTTCCTGCTGTTAGGGTTTGATTACAGCAAACACAGAAATGCTAAATTGCACTGTTACACTGGACTGTGTGACTAAAGGACCCGACGTGTACACAATGTTGCAGCGTTGGTGCCGTTTTATTTATAGTGCTCACTTGATCAGACTACTGGTGCAGTTTTCAGCTGTCTTGCTCCCAGCACAACTCTCTCCTCCAGTACCAGTGAACTCCCAAAATATAGGAAGAGCTCGATTAGCCAATCAGCCCCAGCTGTCCTGGCAGCCTCCCTGGCACTGCCCTCTGAACTCACTGCACCAACCTCCTCTGCAGTGGAGCCACAGACCGGCTCTCAGCTACTCTTTCTACAGTTTAATAAAGTTTCTGTTTACTGTCAAAGCCACCGTTGTTGTAGGTCAGACATGTTGTTGTGGGCAGCTGGGCACCACTGTAACACCTATCAGTTACCACCACACGCACAACAGCACACACACAGTTGTGAATTCTTTTTATTTACAGTGCTCGTTACTCTGCACACTGCCACTCTGCACATCCTTTGTCCTCTCGAGGTCCCAGCGTGCTACTAAATCAGGAAGGCAAGATTAAACAATTATTACCAGCTGTGCCGGCTTGCCTCCCCGAGCGCTGCCCCTGAAGCCAGACACCACCTCCCCCATGCCGCGGAGCCACAAACCACACCCGCTACAGTTATCTAATAAAATAAGCCCAATAACCAGGCTCTTGTTTTTCTTGTAGCATTAGTGTTATATCATTTTGATTTCCAAGCCCTACGCAAGATTGCAACCCTTCTGAAACCTGACAGGAGTCCAGGTTTACAGTGGCCCCCACTTTGTTTTTCTTTTCTTTTTTTAAGAAGTTTGATGTTTTAAGAAAAGGTTTTCTTGTGTATCTACAGAAGATGAAATGCAACCTTTGCTTTGATCTCACTGAAACACGACGACGTGGGAGGGCAGAGGTAGCCAAACTACACTGAACAAAAATATACATGCAACACTTTTGTTTTTGCTCCCATTTTCCATGAGCTGAACTTAAAGATCTGAAACATTTTCTACAAACACAAAGAAGCCATGACTGTCAAATATTGTTCACAAATCTGTCTAAATCTGTGTTAGTGAGAACTTCTCGTTCGCCGAGATCATCCATCCCACCTCACAGGTGTGCTGATTGGACAGCATGAATATCGCACAGGTGTGCCTGAGACTGCCCACAATAAAAGCCCACTCTGAAATATGCAGTTTGATCACACAGCACAATGCTACAGATGTCGCAGCTTTTGAGGGAGCGTGCCATTGGCATGCTGACTGCATGAATGTCAACCAGAACTGTTGCCTGTGAAATGAACGTTCATTTCTCTGCCATAAGCCATCTTCAAAGGTGTTTCAGAGAATTTGGCAGTACATCAATCGGACTCACAATCGCAGACCACATGTAACCACACCAGTTCAGGACCTCCACATCCAGCATGTTCACCTCCAGGATGGTCGACCAGGTGGAGACCAGCCACCCAGACAGCAAACCGATTGTTGTTGCAGCTCAAGGTTCAAATAAAGAACCTTGAACCTTGAACCTTGAGCTGCAACAACAATCGGTTTGCATAACCAAAGAATTTCTGCAAAAACTGTCAGAAACCGTCTCAGGGAAGCTCATCTGCATGCTCGTGGTCCTCATCGGGGTCTGGACCTGACTGCAGTTTGTCACTTTAACCACGTTGAGTGAGCGAATGCTCTCATTTGATGGCGTTTGCCACGTTGGAGAGGTGTTCTGTTGACAGATGTTTTTACTGTGCAGGGCAGATGGCAGACAGCTTGTGGCGTTGTGTGGATGAGCAGTTTGCTGATGTCAGCATTGTGGATTGAGTGGCCCATGGTGGCGGTGGGGTTATCATTTATCCATGACCATAAGCTCATGTTATAGCATGATAATGCACGACCCCATATTGCAAGGATCTATACACAATTCCTTGGAAGTTGAAAACATCCCAGTTCTTGCATGGCCAGCATACTCACCAGACATGTTTGGGACGCTCGGCTCGGTGTATACGACAGCGTGTTCCAGTTCCTGCCAATATTCAGCAACTTTGCACAAGTATTGAAGAGGAGTGGACCAACAATCAACAACCTGATCAACTCTATGCCCAATGCACACCATTTGCCTCACACAGGCAACACATCTTCATTGGATGTGTTGCACTGTGTGAGCCAAATGGTGGCCACACCAGATACTGACTGGTTTTGCGACATCTGTAGCATTGTGCTGTGTGATCATACTGCATATTTCAGAGTGGGCTTTTATTGTGGGCAGTTTCAGGCACACCTGTGCAATATTCATGCTGTCCAATCAGCACCTTGACATGCCACACCTGTGAGGTGGGATGGATGATCTCGGCGAACGACAGATAACACAGATTTAGACAGATTTTTGAACTATATTTGACAGTCATGGCTCCTTTGTGTTTGTAGAAAATGTTTCAGATCTTTAAGTTCAGCTCATGGAAAATGGGAGCAAAAACCAAAGTGTTGCATTTATATTTTTGTTCAGTGTATTTATAAAGTGCACAGAGTTGTGCCAGGGGGGCGTTTTCTCCTCATCGTATGGACTCCAGTTTAATTATTATCCATTCCCTTTTCATGACACCATGTAGAATGATCTGTTCCAGTATGTGGAGTTTGCAGTGAAACTCTCTTATATGTTCTTTCTGTTGCACAGTTTGGTTTAGTTTGAATCTGACTGACTGGAGGCAGAATCTCACAGGCAAAGATTGTTTTTCAGTTTTCACGTTCAGAGCAGTGCAGAGTGTCAGGCTGGAGAAAAACCAACATCCCACATATGGTAAAACCGTTGTTAGGGTTTTTCTGCACTCTCTCCCTCCCTGTCTCTGTCTCTATCTTTCTGCCTAAGCTTCTGTTTTAATAGCTTGAATAGTGCAGTCTGTCAGCTACCATTTTTCCTGCCTGGTAACTCAATTTAAAAATGAATTGCTCCTTTAAATCCTCACACCACATCATTGTTAAACTTGGCACAACAATGTCTTATATTGCATGGGAGACTGAGGTTCCAGACACGTTGGTCCTCAGGCTGTGATATGTGCCACAGCACTGAAAGATATAAAGACAGATATGAGCAGATGGAGCCAGCGTTTTTGGTTGTTCTGTGTTAGCAGAGTTTTCCAGTCAGACTCTTCGGTGTTTTGATCTTGTTGTCCATCCCCAAAGCTACACTAAAAACTAAAGGAGGCTGAGCCTTTATTTTGGCGTCCCCGCTGTTTGGACATCTCTGCTTTCCAGTCTTCAGTCTGTGAGCTTAGTGGACTGTTTCAAAGAGCAGCTGAAGACACTTTTTAAACTGGCATTTGAGTAGCATTAGCTTGTATTGTATTGCTTATTTACTTTTCATTGTTTTCATATGATGTGGAGCACTTTGTGATCTGTAGCTTTAAAGGTGCAATAAAAATGAATTTTCTTACTTCTGAACCTTACTGTAATGTTAATGTTAGCTAATGATTCTCACTGAGTCACTCATTGTTAGTCTAAATATGTGTCCATTATACATTATACCTGCTCGCTTTTCCTGTTAGTGTTACGTGACTCCAACATTATTGACTGATGATAAGTGACTTACGTAAAATTCCAATTTATTATCTCTTATCTCTTATTCAGAACATTTCACAGCTACAGTAAGACTTTTTTGAGGTTATTGAGTTAAAAAATGTTGTTTAATGTGTAATTTTGATTTCTATCAAGATGACGCTCATAGACTGAAACTATTAAAAATATATAGGAGTGAGCACCGGGAGGTAAGAGAGGGCTGTCTCATGCTAGCCGACCACTGCCATCCAGCCTCTTGCTGGTACAGTCTCAGGATGAACTAAGAGCCAGGATTACAGCCCAGCGGGAAATAAGAGAGTGCTGTGCTCTAATTTTCATGGTAACCTGGCTTTCACACAACATGCAGCTGTGACATCAGAGCTACTGGGACACGCCCACCAGTCCTTTGTTCCTTTGCCCTCCAGCCATCCTTTGAGCGTCTTACAGTTTAATGTAGCCAAATCGACATATGGTTGCTGTGCTATCAGAGATGCTAGAATGGCGTAGATTATGTCACCAACGTGTGAACACACCTCCTAACCCTGCCTTACAGGTCAGATGTGGATCACAAGACCCCCAAATGTGTAAGTTCATATCTTTGGATATGCTCTCATCATAGATGACACAGTAGTCTTGGACTGAGACAGGTGAGAAAAAAAAACTTTTGATCTGTCTGCTATTGGTCGTCACGATGGAGTAATGTTTTGCCCGCCAGGCTAGAGAGTCGGTCACATGACCAAACTGTGGTGAAACCAATGACTGTAGAAATGATGGCCGACCTGGCTGCACTTCCTCCCGTTGAAAATTTAAATGAAACCAAAGTTCCTGCTTGAGGGAGCTGCGTTATACTGGCACCCGCACACCTGCTGGGCGTGACCACGAACACACACCCCTGCCCTTTTTACGTAGTCCACTGCTCCAGTTTTGAGGATGTCGCTTTCATCGTCATTGCTATCACTAAATAAACAGACTGTTTCTGAGCATTGCCAGTTTAAACTGATTAACGTCCATCCCTATTATCTGTGGAGAGAGTTTGCCGTGTTTTTGGCCACTGTTTACGTTCACCTGCGAGTTAACACCACGGCACAACTCAGGAAATTCCAGAATGTCTTCAGCGCATTAGAGACGACTAATCCCGATCCTCTGGTGTCTGCTTATATAACACCTGCCATGTGCTCATCCTGTTATTACAGAGTGTATTCAAGCATTAAGAAAGACACTTGTTAACTAAGTCTGTTTACATATTTCTGCTTTACTTTGCAGTGACTCCATGCCTCTTCACCCCATCGCTTTGGGGAACGGCTCCAATCCACACAGGATAGATTTGAATCCACCTTAATGATACGAAAACATGAAAGTGGAAGAATTACGTCCCTATTTCTCTGTATCCAAACATCTGTCTTTGCTTGACTTTCCATTTTCCTCTGTACCACATCCTTTGGTTGGTAACATTGTACAAAGGAAGTGCAAGCTGTATAACACATTGGTTTTCATGACGCAGGGCTGTGGACTCCTGAAGGTTATTTTATAGCAAATGAGGCCCTCTTGGGTTACACTGTGGGAGTTGGGTGCTTCCTGGCCAAAGGTGCTGAGAAAAATCCATTTTCCTTGGACGTTTTGGGTAAAATCTCTTACATCTTTCTGTCTTTCACTGTGTGTGGAAGTTCTTTTGTACATATTTGTTCACATAAACGAGTCAATAACAGTTCATTGTGAGCCTTGTCAGTTTGGTTTTGTCTTTTTAAACTTCTCGTGTCCAGCAGATGTAGCAGCAGAATAATGGTCAGAGTATTGTGTCAAACCTGTCTACACAAAAACTTATTTGTGTCCAGAAGTTTAAATCTGGATCGATGAAAAGATCTTGCTCCCACTCTGTGGTTGGGAGGGAGATTGAATGATGAGTTGGGGGCACTGACATTTTAAAAAGTTGGCTGAGATTAAATCTCTCCTGAATTATGTATTTCATTTGTTTGTGTTTAAGAAACCTACTGAAATGAAATCAAGTTTCCATCTTGAATAACATTTTTATTCTTTTTTCGTACCATTTTTGCTTTTTCTTTCTCTGGCACATATCTGGATTGTCCAAATGGCTCTAAGTTTACAGTGAATCAGGGAAGATTTTCTGGTGGAAGAAATTCCCACCAGCCTGTCAGAGAGGTGTTTATATTAAGGCTTTAAAGCAGTTATGATCATTAATACTTGGGATTATGACAGGCAGATTAGAGATTTTTACTTTATCACAGAAAGCTTATTCTAGGTCCGGCCATGGGCTGTCGAGCAAACTTGATTAGATCCAATCTGAAACATCTATAAGAAGAGAAATAGTAGTAAAAATGTTCTAGACCTCCGTGTTTTGACTTTCGTGGAGTTTTTACACCTAATGGTGATGGTTTATTTTTCCATGATAATTTAGAGACGTTTGAGTCTTTTGAACTAGAAAGTGTTTTTTCTCCTGAATTATGTCATTTAACTCTAGTTTTAGTTTCTCGGGATGCTAATTATATGTTTGTGTGGTGAGGAAGGCCAGGCAGATTCAATTTTTTTTTTCTAATTCTAATTTTTGCTTCATTTTTCTTATGAGAACAGTGAGATATTGTTTTGTCCCACGACACTACCTTTCCACCTTCCCAAAGAACACTTGGAGATATTACTGGCAGGTCATTGTTTTCTAAATACAATCCCCAGTTAACAGAGTTCTTGATTTTAAGTAAAGAGGTATTAAATCTCTGATGGGACTCACAGAGATAGACACTGGTGCACGATGGCTGAACTAACTACAAGTTTAGTCCAAGCGAGAATGTGAGTGGTGTGCTGGTGAAAGAAGGTGTAATCCCTGAGAGTGGGGTGACGTAAACACTGTTGTTTAATAATGTCTGTAGAGTGTCTGTTGCTTTGACTCACTGCTGCACTGAGCCTGTAAATTCCTGGATTAAATACCAGGTTGAGTCTCGTCCTGTTAAAAGCGAGGGTGTCATTTGCTTCACATAATACAATCTGATGGTTACTTCTGTTTTAATGTTTTCCTTACAGACTAGTTACACAGTAACATTTGCTCTGCGTCTTTATCATATTTTCTAGATTTTTTTTCTTGTCATTTTCACCAAAGCAGGTCATAGGTTTGTTGATTTCTATGTATTATTGTAGGACATATCCCTCACATAATAAACACTTTGAGGGAAGTGTAGCTGTGATTTGATTCAAATGTTCAGGGGTGTATGGGCTGTAGGGATTTCAGAAAAAGGTGCAAAAGAAATGGAGTCGTTTTACTGAGTTAGGCTGACAGACGTTCACTGTTTAGACAACTGCTGCAGAAAATCCTTTAAGCATGAAAGTGAATTAACAAAGCAGAAATGTAAAGATCTGTAAATGTGTAGTTGAGTGATCATTGGTTGGCTGTGAGGGTGATTACACAAACAGGCTTTTCACTTTGGTTCACCTTTGATGTCAGTGGGATTTAGTAACATAGACCAACATCTCCAACAGTACAGTTCATTAGGACCCCAGTTTGTAATGGTTTTAAATCTTGTTATAGCAACGAGTGCATGACACACCAGGTTACCGACCAGTGAAGCTGGTGAAAATAAAGGCAACCAGATGGTGGGAAAGAGCAAAGGAAGTGCCCAACAAAAAATGGCTGCTACTGTGTGGTTTGACGGGAGAAACAGTGGATCTACAGGGTATATCAGGAGTGGAAGTGGGTTTTTGGATCTGGATATTTAGACAACTGAAACTGCACAGGCTATTCTTGGGTCAATATTCTGGGACAGAGAGTCATCATATTACTTGTTATCAAACAACAATAAACTGAGAATAAAGGGATTTTATTAAGGTAAAGTGTTGAATTATGCACATTTTCTCAAACTAAACACCAGGGCGCACGGGGCAATATTTGTAATGGTTTTAAATCTTATTATAGCAGCAAGTCTCAGTATTTTTGCGTAGTTACTTTAAGAACTTGAAAGACTTCCTTTTCAGTAAATGACTGAGTCTAATAAGACAAGGGAAAGGGAAACACCTGTGAATCTGAACGCTGGTGGGCAATATTAGATCGTTATTTCTGACCATAGCTAACCGCCACTGCTTTTACATAAGCATAAACAACAGGTGTTAGCAATAGTTGGGATTAAACCCAGCAGAGGACAAGGCTTGGAATATGATATCAATGCAGTCAAATAAATTCCACTTTTTGTGTGTGTGTGTGTTTGTTTATGACTGTAAACTTTGTTTCATGTTGTGCCCAGAGCTCGTTTGACGGGCGCCACTTCATGTGCTATATTTGAGCCCACTTCCCCAGGCCTTTCAAAGTGCCTTTGGATCAAGGTGCTCTACACTATGTCCCCTGGGTGAGTGGGTCCAGCCAACAGGATGTGATGGCAGGCCAGAATGCAACAAGAATCTTGCCTTCGTGTTTGCTTTCCACACCCTTAAATAGAGAGAGGGAGGTAAAGGGTAACCTTAAAAATGTGGAACACAATCGTAGGAATGACTGGAGCAGCCGTAATTTGACTTTATTACCCAGATCTCATATCATAATAGAAAATCCTCTAAATTTAAAGGGTCTGGGTGTTTACAGTATGCAACAGTTGGCTCTTTGTGGCCCTAAATGATGCAGTTTTAACTGAAGTTAACTTAAAACTAAAGAAAATATTAATCAAATATCATCTTATCAAATCGTAGGAATTCAAGTTATGAAATTTCATAAATCAACATTACATGATGTGATGTTGATTTATGAAATATCTCTAATTTTTAAAAAAATGTAAAATTATGTCTCTTAAAATACGTTATTTACTTAGCAAATAACAAATTAGCAACATTTATTCTGTCAGACCCCTGTAATAGGAGAAAGTCATAAAGCATTTACGTTATTCACTATTTAGTACAATGTTTAGTTTTAAATGTAGACCTGCTGACGGTGTTTGCTGTGATTTTAGTGAGCTGTCACTGTCTGTTCTGCATCCCTGAAAAGATGCAATTATTTTTCTGACGTAGTCCCTGTAATTAGATGAAGACACACACACAGGACTTTGTGAAAGCTGTGAGAATATAAAGCTGCCTGTGTGGACCAAACATTCAGTGTAAAATGAGAGTGGTGTACTGTGATGCCATGCGAAGGGTAGAGTAAGACTTTTTAAATTGCTGTAACGCCTTAGCTTTGGGGTGGCTACCAGTCTGCATGCTGTGTTGACACAATGGTAACAGAAAATAGTGGGGAACCTTTTAAACAACATCTTCTTATGCGAGCTTCAAACTGTAAACTGGTGTGACTTAATGTCATCATTTCCTCAACATAAACAGTATATTTTAGACCCTAAACTGTCTGTTTCCATTGTATTTAATTCGTATGGATTTGAATTTCACTGACAGCAGGCACCCAAGTATGGATGGAGTAGTCTGAGGAGCACATCGATTGAATAATAGTGAGGATTTGCATTTCACAGAGAGTTTTCCTCATCTTGCTGTGGCTCTCATGACGACGTCTTCAGTGACCCGTGTCTGGTTTTGGTCATAACTTTCTGTTGAATGATCCCAGGCTCTTTCTACATAATTCGGTTTTTGTGAAAGGCCTGTTTTATGGCTGTTTGAAAGCTGACAGGCTGTGATGCGAGTTTATTAACTTGGCACAATCTGAAAGGGTTGAATTTTCGTAATAATTTTACCATGTGTGGACAATGAGAAATTCACTTGATGTTTGAGTATTTTATATTACATGCACTAGGTTTCCGTAAACAGGGTTAGAGACCCTAAAGAAATGCTATTTTTGACCAATCAATCTTATTTGCATTGCCAAAATATTTTTTTATTTATCTATTGATTACCGATTGGTATAACTCATCCGCTTTGTTTAGAAGAAAACGGTGACGTGTGATCGGACCAAAATCTTCTGAATGTTTACATGAAGCATTTGATTTCTTGTTAATCTGGTTACTTGTGTACAGATTAAAGTGTTCATGTGCTACTGCTGTAACTAGACAGAAAACAACTCAATAATTGGCGTCTTGTGGTGTTGAAAAGTGACAAGAAGTTATGTTTGATTACCTCATAGAAAAATCAGTTACATTATTTTGGAGTTTTTAACAAGCATTTGTTTCATTTTATGTCAGAAACATGCCAGACAATAAAAAGTGTAACTAAAAGCCTGG
Source organism: Rhamphochromis sp. 'chilingali' (assembly GCF_963969265.1). NCBI lineage: Eukaryota > Metazoa > Chordata > Actinopteri > Cichliformes > Cichlidae > Rhamphochromis > Rhamphochromis sp. 'chilingali'. The sequence continues at coordinate 33,923,923 of NC_137947.1, forward strand.
TTCCTACTGTTGTGGTGAACTACGTAGAGCCTGTGATGTAGCCTACACAAGGAGCTAATGCCATTGTCACCATGTATACCTTAGCGTGTGAACAGTGACATTTAGTCACATCTTGTATGCATGCTGAGGATTATGGCACAGATTTAACACTGAAGTGTGAATCCACTGCAGAAAGATATTTTTACTCGAGTTACCTTGAGTCTTCCATGAAAAGTGCATTGTTGCTCCACTGCTCATACTCAACTCTAAGAAACGTATTTTGGTTGCACACCATTGTTGGGTTAACTGGAATCTTTGTCATGGTTGCATAAAAACTTAGCACTCTCTCTTTCTCCCTCTGTCTTGCAGGACCTCCAGTAAGTACACCAGATGCTGTGTGACCTCCACATGATGAAGTGACTCAAAGTGATTATTTTTACATTTTGGTGACAAGTAGATGAAACGGACAATCCCCTGGAACACATCTGCTGACAGTAAAGCTTGACTGGATACGGTGGTAATCTGTAGTTTCATTGTGTAACTTCTGCCTGTCCACATACTTTAACAGTACTGATGATAAAGGAGCTTAGACCTGTGGCCCTTGGCAGGTCTGTGCAGGAAAAGCTGAATGCAGGCAAATAGTTGAAACTGAAACTTTGATTAAAAGGAAAACTCGTATGTTTTAGATAAAGAAGTATTTTAGCACCCACAGAGAAATTAGAGCTTTACAAAGTCATGAAAAACATGACTCCAAACAAGGAAAGAAGACTGAAATATTGCAAAACCACAACAAAGGAAATGTATAACACAATTAGCCACCGGCATAGGTTCCAGTACCAACATGACTTTGAACCGGATAAGCAGATGAAGATGGATGGATGTAATAATTACTGCTTCCAGCTTTAGCAACATCTTCAGCTACTTCTGTTGATGTTACTTTCCCCCACTGTTCATACATTCAGTAGCTTTCACTGCAGAGAACTGAAGCATAAACTGCACATGAGGTTAGTTTAGTGTCAAACGGTGAGACACCAAACAGAAGACAGTAATCGATTTCATGAGTTTTATTGTAAACACAAGAGTAACAATGAAAAGGTGGGGGGGGGGGTGTAGACTGGGACGTGGGCATGATGTGCAGGATCACTGACTTTAGACACTTCAACAGAGAGTAGTTAGATTTTGGGATGAAGAGTGAGAACCAGAGGAATATTGGAGTTAATGGCTTAATTGTAAGGCATTAACACCGCTGATTATTGATCGGTGAACACAGAAGAGCTACCTCGTCAGGACTCTGCAGTCTATTTACACCTACAGGCCAGTGGACACTCTTTCAATGATGAGGATGTAACATCCTGGACAGGGAGGAACGCTGGTTTGGAGTCAAGGAGGCCGTTTACGTGAAAAGGGAAAGACAATCTCTGAATGGAGGAGGGGCCTAAGGGTCCATCTGTCACCATCTTACAATGCTGTGATTGCAGCCATTGCCCAACTCTCTGTCAATGGTACTCATGACCATTGATCAGTGGTCATGGCAATTTGAATATTAATGATCAAGGAACTGACCTCACAGCCCATTGTTCAATTAGTGGGCTGGTTTCAGTCCTTATGCAAATGTCCTGTTTATAAGGTTGGCAACCTGCAGAAGTCACTTAGATGGGTGACAAAATGCTACGTCCAGATGAACAGAATCACTGTTATTGGGATTTCCTTACCTGGATGATTGAGCATGCATCAAAACATACTAATAGGAAGGTTGGCTGCTCCCGTCTGCAAGCATTCATGTGCAAGATACTGAACCTTGAGTTGTTGCCAATGGATTCAATTGTTAATACAGTCCTGGTCAAAAGTTCAAGATCAGTTGAAAAATGATTCATATTTTTAATGTTTGGATCTTAACAAGGTTCCAAGTAGAACTTCAACATGCAACAAGAAGAAATGGGAGTGAAACAGGCTGTTTTACAGCAGATCAAAAGTTTAGGACCACATGCTTTAAAAGGCCAAATCTGTGCAAGAATGTGGATTTGTTGTCATTTTCTGTCAGGTAGTCACACTATCATGACGTTCTGATGGCAAACAAATGTTCCCTTTTTGAATGTCGGGTTGTTGAACTGCAAAAGCAGGGTCTCTCTCAGCGCACCATCGCTGCTGAGATGGGAAGTAAGACAGTCATTTGGAATTTCTTAAATGATCCTGAGGGTTATGGAACAAAAAAGTCAAGAGGAAGACCCAAAAAAATCTCACCAGCACAGAGCCGAGGATCCAACTGGCTCTCCGTCAAGACACTGGACAATCCTCAACCCAAATTAAGGGCGTTTCTGGTGCCAACTGCGGCCCATAACTATCAGATGGCATCTGAGACTTGAAGGGCCTCAAAAACAAAAAACGTCTTCAAAGGCCTCGTCTCCTTGAACGCTGCAGAACTACCATTTGGACTTTGTAAGAGAGCACCAAACATGGGACATTGAAAGGTAGAAGAAAGTTTTATTGTCTAATGAGAACAAATGTAACCTTGATGGTTCTGATGGCTTCCAACGTTACTGGCATGACAAGCAGATCCCATCTGAGATGTTCTCTATGCTCCACAGTGGAGGGGATGCCATAATTTCCTTCAGTTGAGCAATAGAGCTTCAGGAGGTGCAGGGGCATCAAGTAGCTGCTGGCTATGTCCAGATGTTGCAAAGAGCATCACTCATGACTGAGGGCCCTCATCTGTGTGGTAACAACTGGTTTTATCAACATGACAACGCTACAGCATGCAATGCAGCGACGAGGGCTCAGACCTCTACATTTGAAAAACCACACAGTCACAAGACTCAGCAGTCCATCTGCATCTAAAGGACAAAGGTCACTCTTTGAAAATGCCAGTGTTCACAATTTGGACAGAGAAGACAGATGGTTTGAAAGAGGAGTGAAAGAAGTCATCTATGTCCACTGTGAACGATCATCTTTGAACAGCCTTAGCGTCCACTCAGATCTTGTGTCTGCTGATCTCAAAAATTCAAATGATAGGGTGAGGCAAGGTCTCACAATGGTTTCACCTGAAACCTCTGCTAATAATACTCCACACCCTTTTCACATCTTGGCTCATGTGATAAAGCACATGATCAATAGTGGGTCAACAACCCTGATTAGGGCCAACTCTCACTAAGGCTAATAATCTGGGGCTGACCATCATTTGGTTTTAGAACTGAAGAAGCTTCTCGGATAAGAGTTGAAATGTCTTCAAGAAACTTAAAGAAGTCCAGTTGCTTTCTTTCCAAGTTTCTTAGATCACTATGACCTGGATGACTGAGAACCTTCACAGACATCCTTAACCAACCAATCCTCATACACTCTCGACAATATCTGTATCAGCTTCCTCATAAGAAAAATGAAAGGACTTTAGTATTGTATCATTTCAGTTTGGTCATTTCATGATTAGTATTGTTCTGTTCAACCCTGTTGATTTTGGACTAGCTACAGATTGTTTTGGTTCTGACTCTTTAATGGTGTTTTTCCACATTAATTGTGTTTTATAGCACTTTTAATTACACTCTCTAAACTCACAGTGGTTGGATAATAATACTCTGAAGGCCCTAATGGAACTAATGGCTTTTTAAGAAAAAGCATGTTTCATGCCCCAATATTTAAGGAACCCAGGAGAGACTTGTAGTGGTATACAGTGTTCCCTCATTTATTGTGGGAGTTACGTTCTAAAAATAACCCGTGACAGGGGAAATCTGCGAAGTAGCCAACTTTATTTTTTACAATTATTATAGATGTTTTAAGGCTGTAAAACCCCTCACTACAGGCAAAAACATTTTCACACTTTTATCTCTTGTTTAAACACTCTAAAAGTTGAAACCTTTGTAGAAAAGTCCAGTATTATAGGATGAAAGCAAAGATCCAAATCTTTGCTGGTGGAGGCAGCTACAGTTGTAGCCACAGCTGCCCTGGGGCAGACTGACAGAGGCGAGGCTGCCATATCGCACCATCGGCCCCTCTGGCCAACACCAGTAGGCGGCAGGTGAAGTGTCTTGCCCAAGGACACAACAACCAAGACAGACAGAGCTGGGGATCGAACCGGCGATAGCTGATGATAGATGATACTTTTTGCTCTCAATATTTAAGCCAATTAAAATTCCTAATGCAAACTGGTCTTTCAAATCAATTATCAAATCCAACAAGTGTTCTTCCATCCAGAGTTACTAATGTTAGGGGAACAGCGTCTCCTGTCCTCTTGTTTGTCACACAGAAAAAATGTTCCACTTTTGACTTCCAGCTAATTTGTTTTGTATTCTTTCTTTATTGGAGTTCAAAAGCCTTGATTTGAGTTCCGTTCCCTTTATGAAAGCAAAACACACTTCACTTTTTAAAAATTTGCTCCCTCTTGTTCTTAGTCCCAGCCCATAAATAAAAGCCATTGTATTCTAGTTCCTTGTGATTTGTTTATAATGGAAGTCACTATGCTGGAAACCTCCATTGTAGCTTGGATTAGCTGAATAACAAGATGAGCAAGGGCAGTTAAGGAGATCTCAGAGGGCTTTGTTTTGCAGAAGCATGGAAACTACAAGTTCTTCCAAAAACAACCCTTGCATGAGGCTATGTGGTGAAAACTGTTGTTTTACATTAAAACTTATGTTCAAACAGTTAAACTTTTTTTTTTAATTCATTGAATGTTGTGATGTTAGTGCATCAGCAGGATACTTTGTGCTGTCAGTGAACAGGCCAAAATAAACGATTCCCTTGCCGTAAGGTAGTAAACAGCCCCTCCAGTCATTACTACTGATTTTATTCTGGCCTGATTAAGTGCAGGTGTCTTTCATTATGTTAATTTTGTCTGTAAAATGTACTCTTCTTGTCATACTAATTTTGTCTCGTGCTTTTTTCAGGGTCCTCCTGGACGAGCAGGCTTTCCGGTAACTTGTTTTAACCTGTCTCTTTGTGTGTCCTCATGCATAGTATTGATGTGCGAGTGGTGGAGTATTAACATCTCAGCTGCTAGTTCAGAATGAAATGTGCAAATTACTACTTGTTGTTGCTTGTTGATTTTGTCACAGTTTAATGAAACTTTAATGAAAATCAAGATAATAACACACCGTTATCTTAATAGTCTTTAAATAGTCTTTAAAGGACTGTTTCCCAGAAATCAGGATTTGAAAAGGTTAGACTACCAACTTGTGCACATCCTTACAGAACCTGGAATACAAATACACCAGTATAGATGTACTATTGCAGTGAACTTTGCAGTTTTTATCACTTATATGATGAAAAGTTTCAGAGATGTCAGTACAGCAGTTGAATAGCACACACACCCTAACAGTATCCATTTGTAACACTGTGTGCTGTGATTGCGCACCTGTCCAGCTCTTGGTCTTTTTGATTAAAACGTCCATTCTCCAGCGCAAAGCTTACTTTTAATGTGTCATACACATATGGAAGTATGTACATGCAAGCATGTGTTTTCTGTTAGTATATATGCAAGTGTGAGTGTGTATGTAGCTGACTAGGAAAGGCAGAAACAGGGTGTACATGACCGTTGCAGCAATCACATTTCCCTCTTTGCAAAAAATGAATTCAGAATCAGAAATGGTAAATGGCCTGTATTTATATAGCGCTTTACTAGTCCCTAAGGACCCCAAAGCGCTTTACATATCCAGTCATCCACCCATTCACACACTGGTGATGGCAAGCTACATTGTAGCCACAGCCACCCTGGGGCGCACTGACAGAGGCGAGGCTGCCGGACACTGGCGCCCTCTGACCACCACCAGTAGGCAACGGGTGAAGTGTCTTGCCCAAGGACACAACGACCGAGACTGTCCGAGCCGGGGCTCGAACCGGCAACCTTCCGATTACAAGGCGAACTCCCAACTCTTGAGCCACGATCGGCGAAAGGGTTTTATCGCCAAATGTTGAGCAGGTTTACAACATTAGGAAAGTGCTGCGGTGCTTCAGTGCAAACATACTGTCATAAATTACACTTAAATAGACATGAAAATAAAAATAAGAATAAGATAAGAATAAAAATTAAGAATAAGAATTGGATGAGATTTTACCAAACACCCAATTCACCTCACTTTACTATAATGAATGTTGTACTCTGTGGTTCCAGCAAATAATCATGTTGGGCACTTTAAAGACTCCAGGTCCAGATTAAACTAAATGCAGTTTTGGCGGTGCCAGATTCTCCCCAAAGCCCTGATTTAAATCGGGACCTTGAACAGGAATTATTAACAAGCATTATTGCATTGAATAGTTGCAGAATCATGCTGTCAGCTCACAACTAAGTCAGAGAAACATTTTTTTTTTTTTTTGTTAAAGTTTGGTAAATTAAAAAACCCCAAACACCTAGGTTAGACTGCAAAAGGCAACAGTGTGTCTTTATGTCATTGGATGAACATTTAGTAAATATAAACTACACTATCATCTTGGAACAATCAGACTTTATACTATACACATGTAAAAATAGATTTAGGAATCAAAGCCCTGATCTGAAGCTAAAACCTGGCTAATCACCCAATCATGACTTCCTATCTCAGGTGGTTTTCAACCCGCTGCCCTTACCGTAACACTGTCTGGAGATATAAGATGGAAAAGTGTAACAAAGTAACAGGGCTACTAATAACTTTCTTCTAATGACATAAGAAATTACTGCAACTTTCTTCCATCGTCTTTCATCTTGAACTTTGCAGTGTTGAATGAGGCATGATTATTTGATAATTATGTGATTGTTTTTCACAGTGATCTTCTTTCTGCTCCCATAATTTGGGCATGGCATGTTGAATTGGTTATTCTGAATAACAAAAATGATCATCTTCCTTAAAGGAATACCATGACATTAAAAACTTTAAAAGCTTTTGTAGCAGTAATGCTAGCTGTGTTTCCATACGACTCCTGGCTACTAACTGATGTCAGAACAAAGCATTTAAGCTCTTTTAAATTTGTTATTCTCTTTTCTAGTTTTGGCTTCCATTAGGATATAAATGTGCTAACATTCGTCTCACTAACATGAACCAACCGTTGTTTCTATAACGCATCAGTGAAAAAATGAGATTAGCATAGTTCCTTGCAAATGAGAGAGTTGCAGAGACGATAAGTCTGAATGCCATGGTATCCCTATAGAACATCTGATTGACTCCTGTTCCTTCTTAATTTGCATTGGACATTAGGGTGGCAAAGGAAGTATGGGAATTCCTGGGAGAATGGTGAGTGAATTGGGTTCATGCATCACCAGCACTAGTGATAGTTACATTCAAAAGCTCTTACAACACAAATGCAAAAGGATTAATGTTACAGGATTAGATTACAGTTATTTTGAACAGTATGCATTAATACAGAAGTAAATGATCAGTACTGTGATAACAAAGTTTTCTTGAAGTTCCTTTGCTATCATTTTGAATTACAAGCCACCCAGGGTGGAAGAAACATTAAAATCCTTTGTCTAAATAGGAGTACTGATAGCGTAATGAAAACACACTAACTTAACTCCGTGCTGCCTTGAGCTTGGCCTCTAGTCTCCTTCTCCATGGAGGGTACGGCTCCTTGCGGCTGTTTGTCTTATAGCTAAGCATCTCAGTCATCACTGCTGTCGTGGTGTTGATTAGCTGTTTGGTTACCATAATAGTCGAAGGAGGGATTTTCCGTAATGCTGCATTCACATCTTTGAGGAAACGTTCAGAGGGGACTTCATGTAGTCTTGGTAATCAACCATGGAAGGTCCAGGTTTCAAGCTCAGCCATGATCCCATCTCTCAGATTAGCTGCTCATGCATTCGCACTGAGTTTGGTACCCAATCTTAGAGTGTGGGGATGATGATATCTCCCCCTGACCTCAGGTTCTGCCTCCCTGTTGCTGTTTTACCTCATCAATTTCAAGTTGTGATAGCAGTTGTTTCTTCCAGATGTTGGAACACTGAGAAACTAGTTTTGCCATTAGTCGAGACGTTGGGTGTGGAGAATTCCATAGTAAAGTAAAACTTTATTTATATAGCACCTTTCAAGATAAAAATCACAAAGTGCTTCACAGAAGCTAAAACCTAAAAATAAAAATCAACCAAAAGCAAGTTTAAAAAGATGAGTTTTTAGCTGTTTTTTAAAAGCGACCACTGAGTCCACACATCTCAGGCTCAAAGGGAGAGAGTTCCACAATCTGGGGGCCACAGTTACAAAAGCTTTGTCGCCTTTTGTTTTCAGCCACGTGTGCTGGACAGCAAGCAAGCCCTGGTCACATGACCTCAGGGACCTGCTGGGAATGTATGGATGTAAAAGTTCACTTATATATGTTGGTGCTTGTCCATGCAGAGCCCTGAAAGTCAAGGTCAAAACCTTAAACTGGATTCTGAATTTAACTGGGAGCCAGTGCAGCTGAATCAGCAGGGGTGTGACATGGGAAAACTTGGAGGACTTGGTCAGAAGCTTTGCAGCAGCGTTCTGAACAACTTGCAGACGCTCCAAAGAGGCTTTACATAAACAAGTAAACAAAGAATTACAATAGTCCAGACGAGATGAAACAAATGCATGAATGACAATTTCTAATTCGGAGCGCGATACAATGGGACTCAGCTTAGCAATGTTTCTCAAGTGAGAAAAACAGGAGCGAACCAGAGATTTTACATGGGCATCCAAAGTCAGAGCTGAGTCAATACTAACACCAAGGCTCCTGATAGACGGTTTTGCAAACGTAGCAAGTGGACCCAAGTTTTCCATAACACTAGGTACATAGGTCCCATATCCTCTGCATGTAACCCCTTCTGCTTAGATTGCTTGCGTGATAGCTTTCCAACAGCCCTGTGTTCTTGCACCGCATTATTGGAAAACTGTGCAGAAAATATCAAAAGTAAAAATAATTATTATGCAGAAAACTGTTTCCCATCATTGTTAGCTGGATTCACTTTACAGCATATATTTAAGGTTGAACTCATTCTGTTTAATGGTCACCATCATATTCTATAAATGGTGTGGTGGGTGTTCTGTGACGACCACATATCTATGAAAAGTTGTTCGTAAGATCAGAAACACAGGTCTGCATCCTGATTTTTCAAAAAGTCAATTAAAAGTAAGATAAATCAATCAGCTGAATTAAAATGGTTGAATAGTGTGTGACAGAGTTAACAGGGGGATTAAAATATGAGTAAAAAAGTGAAAGTGGCGTGTTGGCAAACAGCTGGTTAAGCCCATCACATTCATTCATTCTCATAGATGCTAATCTGACCCTGCACCTGCTCAACTTGCATAAGTTATTAGACTTTTATTAGAATGGTCAGAGTTGCTGTCCCCTCTCCATCATGGTCAAAAGTTTACTTGCTTATATAATAAAGGAGTTAAATAACTTTTTCACGCTCCATCCTCTCTTTATCACACATGTTGGCCAAGGTAATTAACAAGAGGACACTCATCGGTTACAAAGCTAAATCACTGAAGCTGGTTTGCTTCCTAATGCTAGCTGTGTTTCCATACGACTCCTGGCTACTAACTGATGTCAGAACAGTGAAAGCAGACCACTGTGTTCTCCCCTCATGTCACCATTAAAGGCCAGAGGTTTATCCACATTTGCAAACCACCAGAAACCAACTGCTGGTCTCTCAGCTTGCCCAGCTCCAGTCGCTGTTAACGGGAGATGGACAAACCATCAGCGACAGAGACAACTACACTTTGCTATGAGATGAAATAAGCTTTCAGTGCAAATTATAACTTAATACACAATAATATAATAGTATAACTTAGTAGAAAAGTAGCATAGTAGCAGCAATACTATAATGTAGCAGAAATGATATGATTTAGCAGAAATACTACATGATAGTAGCCAACAGCAGCCTCAAGGCAGTAATGTAAAGGATGGATGCACATATTAATTGACAGGAGTTTTATGACAGCGCTGTCTGAGATTGTTTATTTGTAGATTTGACAGGGAAAGCAGACAGTGATGGAATGTGTTACATTACTTTGAATGCAAGCTGTGCAATCACTTCACCCTGGAAAATAATACAAAATGGAAAAAACTAAGTGTATACACACACACACACACACACACACACACACACACACACACACACACACACACACACACAATACAACAGCCCGTTATTGTCGTAGTACATGAACAATGAAATTATTGTGGGTGCTTCATACCAACTGTGCCAGAATAAGATATAAATAGTTGATTTAAACAGTTGGAATAATTAGCAAACAGGAGTAATATATACAGTCAATGGGGATAAATGCAAAACAAGACAAATTCATGCAGAAATAAGAGAAAGGCCTGTCAAGAGGCTGTTTGTGAGTTTGGAGGTGTGGGACCTCCAAACTCACAAACCCGAGGGCAGCGGGTCAAACAGGTGGTGGGCGCGGTGTAGTGCTCACCTATGATGCTCCTGTTTTCCTGAGAGAGGAGCTGGCGATGGCTTCCAGGGGTGGAAGAGGGCAGACAGTGATTTTGGGGCAGTGTTAATTACCCTTCCTGTTCTCAGGAAAGCCATATATATCACATTCCTCCATTTGATTTACATATACAGTAGTTCCCTTTAGCTCTTTCACCATCACCACCTCCGTCACTAGTCCTAAAGATGCTGCATGTCCCGAGCCCTCTCCATGTATCTAACACTGGTTCCTCTCCCTCTCTCTCTCGCTCTCTCTCTCCCTTCTTGTGTCTCTCCCCCCTCTACACACCTACTTGCATGTGACTGTGTCTGCTGTGTCTGATCCCAGGGCTTAAAAGGACACGCAGGGGAGAAGGTAAGTTTAGGAACACATGCCATTAGATGGTCCATATACAAATGTAGTTATTTAGCACAGTTAAAAAAATAACTTGATTAAACTTTAACTAAATGTTGGAGCTTAATCCTGAAATTCTATTTTTACTTTTGACTTCTTTGACTTTGCTCATCTGTGATTAACACGGCCCGATTGCAGTGAAATATAAATAGACTTGGCTAAGGTGTGACTCAATGGGTGGTGGAAGTAGTGGTTAGAGGTGCATAACTGTGCACTTCATTGTATGAACAGGGATGGGATTTGGATCTCTATTTTTCAACAGCATGTGGGTCTGTAAATGGTTTCCCACCCCAGTTAGGTCACCTGAAGTCTTTACACTCTGAAACACCAAAGTAACAATTTGTTACGCAGGCATCTGAAAAGTCTAATTTAAGACTCCTAAGTCTGTCCCCCAACTGGGGAGACCTTTACACAGGCAACGGCAGAGTACATGACAAAATTCTAGGGTGCTAAATTAGCTCACTTGGTAGAACAGGTGATCCGTGTCCACGAGGGTCAATGCAGCAGTCTGAGTTTGTTCTCTGCTCCTGAATGCTGTATTCTGTACTATGATGGACACTACACAATTTATTTAAAATGCTGTTCACTCAGCAGAAGTAGAAGATTTAATAGTTATTACCCAAAATATTTCTATTATTATGTTATTTATATTATATTGGAGAAGAGAAGAACAAATGCCAGACTGGTGACCATTATTCCAACTGCTATAAGTCTGTAGGGTTAAACACACATTAAACACACAGTCTCTAAAGAGGGAGAGTGTCAACAAGCAAAATCTTCCAATCTGTCAGATGCATATACAAATACAGATTTGTTCTCATCACTCTGAATTCTTGGCTGAAATGTGTAACAAAGGGGAAAAGCAACAACACATACCAGAGAGTCAAATGTGGTTGTTAGCCAATACATTTTTTAAATAGTCAGTCATTAAAATATAATTTTAGCCTTGGATTGCCTTACAAAAATTGTAACCTGATCATCAGGATCCATAAAGTGCGGAGGAGCAGACAATGTGGCTACTTTATGGATCACAGTGCAAAATATTTATCTTTGTAGGCTGAGAATATGCTTCAGTAGGTAATGATCTGTGTTTCGTCTCTTCCCGTAGCTGTCAGGACAAACAGAATGAAGGAATACCAAAATTATACATGCAGACATTACTGCATGTAATCTCTTAAAGCCACAGCTGATGGAAAGTGATCTTTGTGGGATTAAAAAAAAGTTTATTTAGGATGAAATAAGATCCATATTCTATGTGTCTGCTTTTGAACAACAATTGGTTTTGTTTTCTCCGAGTGGGTCCTGGTTTTGGTTGAAATTCAAACCCTAACCTGTGACTTCTCATCTGTACAAATGAAATTCTCTGACTTACCAAAGCGGGAGCACACCAAGGAAGCAACAGACAACAACCTCAAATTAAACGAACCCTCTTTTTCAATCATTACTTTTACCTTCTGGTAAAACGTGAAGTACCCTCTGAAGATTTACTAGAAGATGTAAACACAGCACTAAGGACGATACCAACTGCGACCATCCAATCAGCTAATCAACACCACGGTAGCAGTGGTCTGTAAGATGCTTGGTTACAAGATGAAAAGCCACATGGAGCTGTTTCCTCCATGGAGAAGGAGACTAGAGGCCAAGATCAAGGTAGCATGGAGAGAAGTTAGCAAACTTTTGAAGCTACAGAAAGGTGTAATAAAGAAAAGGTACCTAAGAAGTACAGAGTCCTTGGAAACTGCCAAGGAAAGACTCACAGCCTTGTCCAGCCACTTGAAGAGGTACACTAGAGAGCTAGAAGGCAGGGGGAGAAACCAGGTCGACTCCACAGAACAATCTAAGGTGTACTCTCAGTGGCAGGGAACAATATGAGAACAGCACCACCAAGGCTGGAGACGGAGCAATACTGGAAGAGCATATGGGAGAAGGACCCAATCTATAACGACAATCCACAGTGGCTAGTGAATCTAAGAGACCACAGTAAACTCCCTGAATAGTCCAGTAGGGACCACAGTGGCAGACATCCAAGAAAGGGTATGAAAAGTTGGACAGCATTAGACCCTGACATGATTCATGACTACTGGCTGAAGAAGCTGACGGTACTCCATGAGCCACTGGGAGCACAAATGAACCAGCTGCTAGTTTATGAGAGACACGCAGAAGGGACCAGTTCCATCCAACTCCCGACCAATAACCTGCCTATGAACTGCACAAGATCCACAGGACAATAAGAGCCTTCATCAGTAATGCAATGGGGATTCGGTGAACAACACTAGAGGTAGGGCTGGCCCAAAATTCATATCTCGATATTCCTTAGCTGGATGGTGATATACGATATATATCTCAATATTTTTTAAAACCATAAAGTAAGAACAAAAAGAGAGTTTTTAGTCAAAGCTGTGTCCCAGATCTCACACAGGCACTTTTATTAACGTACAGCGTAGATGTAAATAAAAAGAATTACTCGGAAATAAATTATAATTTTTTATTAAATAATAATGCTCCATAAATAAAATAAAACAATGTTGTTTTTGTGCATAACAAACTGCTCACAATTGTGCAGTCAAGATGTAAACTAAAAAGACACTGAGCATAATAACAAAGACAGATTTGCAGCTGCTCTGTTCCCAAGTTCTACTGTGTGACTGAGTTTGAAATCCTCTTTGTAACCATGTCTCTTAATAAGTGCCATATGTGGTCCTTACGCACACAATACGGTAATATTACATTGAAGCCCATGCGTATCACTCCGCGAGGCTCCTGACTACGGTAGCCGTAATGCTCCAACAATCCATCAAGCGGTGCGGCTTTGTAGCTTAGCAAAGTCGTCCAAAAACATTTTTTGACAGATTGCTGAGCGCCGTGTACCACAGAAAATCGGTTCGCGGTCAGTAAGCACAACCAGAATTCATACATAAGGTGCACCGTCGAGTTTTGAGACAATGAAAGGATTTTAGATGGCGTCAACATGTTAGCCCAGTTAGCTCGTTAACCCGTTGACGCCGTCCAGCCCCACGCACGGGGTGATCCGCGGTAACTCGTTAACGGAGATTTGCCGTGTTAATGCAGTTATGGCGTTAACATCATTTTAACGAGATCACTGCTACCAGCACTAAAATAGCAATGTCCAAATGTTTAGTTTTTACCGACCAGCTCCTCTTTGATAGTTGGCGTGTCCATCTTGTCGTTGCCTGCAGGTGAAGCGATGGGCGAGGGGAAGTTGTGTTCAGTGAAGGAGAGAGGCGAGGCAGAGTAACGTTGCGTAGAGACAAAAGTGGACGAAAGAGAGGCATTATAACGTAACATAGACTATATCGATATAAACGATATTGTCACATCTCATATCTCGTATAAAAATATATCGATGTATTTAAAAACTCAATATGTTGCCCAGTCCTAACTAGAGGCCAACACCACAAGTAAACATCAATTGAGGGATCTACCAAGGAGATGCTCTGTCTCCACTGCTGTTCTGCATAGACATGGACCCCTTTGGTGAGATCATTGATAAGACTGGCTACGGATACCAACTATGGAATGGAGCAGTTGTCATACATTAAGCTGTTTGCCAAGAGTGAACAAGACATCGATTCACTGATCCACACCACCAGGATGTACAGCAGCGACATCGGAATGTCGTTCGGACTGGAGAAGTGTAGACAGATGGTAACGAAAAGAGGGAAGGGGATTGCACTACCAGAAGGCAATACTGCAGACATAGAGGACAGCTACAACTACCTGGGAATGACACAGGCAAATGGCAACCATGAAGAGGTCACTAGAAAAGCTGTAACCACCAAGTACCTGCAGAGGCAAGTCCTGAGGAGTCAGCTGAACGGTAAGAACAAGATCCGGGCTATCAACACCTACGCCCTGCCCGTGATCAGGTACCCTGCTGGGACAATAAGCTGGCTAAAGGAGGAGATAGAAGCCACTGACATCAAGACCCTCGTCTTGATTCTTCTATCTCCTCCTGACCATACGTAGAGAGTTTCACCCAAAATCCAGCACCCTGAGGCTGTACGCTAAGTGAAAGGAAGGAGGCCGGGGCCTAGTGAGCGTCAGAGCCACTGTCCAGGATGAGACAACAAACATCCATGAGTATATCAGGAAGACTGCCCCGGCTAACTGCGTGCTCAGTGAATACCTCAGGCAGCACAAACCCGAGGAAGAGGAGGCGCCTCTCTGCCATGGAAGGACAGGCCCCTGCATGGTATGTACCACCGGCAGATAGAGGAGGTGGCTGACATCCAGAAATCCTACCAGTGGCTGGATTGAAAGACAGCACGGAAGCACTAATCATGGCAGCACAGGAACAAGCTCTGAGCACAAGATCCATAGAGGCTGGGGTCTATCACACCAGGCAGGACCCCAGGTGCAGGCTGTGTAAAGATGCTCCTGAGACAATCCAGCACATAACAGCAGGGTGTAAGATGCTAGCAGGCAGGGCATACATGGAACGCCATAACCAAGTGGCCGGCATAGTGTACAGGAACATCTGTGCCGAGTGTGGCCTGGAAGTCCTGAGGTCAAAATGGGAGATGCCCCCAAGGAAGGTGGCGAACAACTGAGTTAAGATTCTGTGGGACTTCCAGATACAGACGGACAAAATGGTGATGGCTAACCAACTGGACATAGTGGTGGTAGACGGAGGAAGACGTATGTGATAGTGATCGATGTAGCAGTTCCGAGTGACAGCAAAATCAAGAAGAATGAACACGAGAAGCTGGAGAAATACCAAGGGCTCAGAGAAGAGCTGGAGAAGGTGTGGAGGGTGAAGGTAACGGTGGTCCAAGTGGTAATCGCAGCGCTCGGCGCAGTGAATCCCAAGGTAGGCGAGTGGCTCCAGCAGATCCCAGGAGCAACATCCAAGTTCTCTGTCTAGAAGAGCGCACTCCTAGGAACAGCCAAGACACTACGCTTGAAGGATAGACCGCCGCAGGATGTAAAGTGTTTTCTAATATGTTAAAAAGTTGAGCTACAACAGTAATTATCTAGAGCTATCTGTAAAACACATGCATGTCTCTGGGGGGAAGCCGGAGTACCCGGGGAGAACCCATGCAAACACGGGGAGAACATGCAAACTCCACACAGAAAGACCCCGGCCTGATGGTGGAATTGAACTCAGGACCTTCTTGCTGTGAGGCAACAGTGCTTCCCACCGTGCCATCGTGCTGCCCATTGATATAACTGATATCAGTGGGCATTATATTGATATAATTATTCAACACAAAAAAGTTCAATCAGTTTTTGATTTAACCATCGGGAATGCGTACGATTGGCAACCATTTTATATTTATATGTCCCATGTCATTGAACAGTTTTGTGGCAAATAGAGAGTGAACCCAGATGCAGGACTCAGCAGACAGAATTAATCTCAAAATCACAGCTTTAGGATAGGATAGGATAGGATAGGATAGGATAGAACTTTATTAATCCCTCGGGTGGGTTCCTCTGGGAAATTCGACTTCCAAAAAAGCACAGCAACGACCGAAGTTACAGTTACAGAATTGTTATATATATATATACACACACACACACACACACACACACACACACACACACACACATATATATAAATACAGAGACAAATATAAATAAAATATACAAAGGGGATAAATAGAATAAATAGGAATAAAAAATAAAAATACAAGTGAATTGCACATTTCAAGTATTGAGTCTATTGCACTGTTGACTATTTACAAAAAGTATTGCACAAGGTATTGTACAGTGAGGTGAAGAGGCACTACAGCTTAGTTGTTCCCCCCTCCTTTGTCCTCCTGTCTCCCCTCCCTCTCCCCTCCAGAGAGGAGTTAAACAGTCTGATGGCGTGTGGGACAAAGGAGTTTTTAAGTCTGTTAGTTCTTGTCTTGGGGAGAAGCAACCTGTCACTGAACAGACTCTTCTGATTGTTTATGGCCGTGTGCAGAGGATGCCCAGCATTGTTCATAATGTCCAGCAGTTTCTTTAATGTCCTTTTCTCTGCCACTGTCACCAGAGTGTCCAGCTTCATGCCGACCACAGAGCTAGCCTTCCTGATCAGTTTCTCCAGCCTGGATGAGTCCCTCTTTGCTGTGCTGCTCCCCCAGCACACCACAGCATAGAAAAGTACTCCAGCAACCACTGACTGGTAAAACATCCTCAGGAGCTTCCTGCAGATGTTAAAAGACCTCAGCCTCCTGAGGAAGTTCAGTCGGCTTTGGGCTTTTTTATACAGGTGCTCTGTGTTTAGCTTCCAACTACTCAGAACCCCTCCTAGATGGCCAATCTCCTTGCCCCATCTCTAAGGGAGAGGCCAGCCACCCTTCGTAGGAAGCGCATTTCCACCGCTTGTGTCTGCAGTCTCGTTCTTTGTTTACCGCAGTGACCTAACCCTCGGAGATAGACGAGTTGTCCCTGTCGTCCCCAGACTCTCCGTCCTCCATGGAAGACGGGCTAGTGGGATTAAGGAGATCCTCAGCAGCGCTTCACTCACACATGAATGTAAACATTTCTTAAAACCAAAGGAGCAAATAAAGAGTGCAGAATAAAAACACTGGATCAAAGACCCAGGACCATGACAGTGACAGTAATCCCACACTGCAAATGCTTTTCTAAATAGAAAAAAACACAATGGAACATGATCAGTGGCAGAGTGACAGAGAACGGAACAAAAAGCAGCAAATGAACCAGAACCAGAGTTAAGCAATGTGTGGAGAACTATTCCTGAATGCTATTCAAAGAAATTATAAGGAAGAAGGTTGTCCAAGAGACAGTAGTTCAATACGTAATTGCAAGTATCTCCCATTTTCCTAGCAAAATATGAAGAAACAAGAGGTTGCGCTTCATGCATTACTGCACATTTTAATAACATTCTTCCATTAAGTCTAATCATTTATAGAACCCTTAACCTCCTAGGACCTGGCGTCCACATATGTGGACATCACATTTTGGGTTATTTAGACCAAAATACTCAATTTTGCTCTGCAAGGGCCTGATATCCACTTACAAGGACATTATACTGCTACTGTTCTATCGAAATTTAAAATGAAAATCCTCATATGTGGCTCTCATTTTTGTTATAAACAAAAATTAGGTAAAAAAAATAAATCTGCTAATTCTTTGTTTTTACATTCATCAGGTCCCAATCAGCCCAAATATCAAAGAGAAATTAAAAATGCATGCCGTGGAAGAGTTCGGGTCTTAGGAGGTTAAACAAGGATCAGGAGTTAGTTCAGTAGCCACTGGTGTTTACCCACTATCACCAAATTTAAACCAGCTTAGAATTTAAACCCCAAGTAACCAGACATTGGTGTCACATCAGCTTTACATTTCTTTAAACATTTAAACATTGTATGTGATGAATTGCTGTAGCCATTTACCTTTTTGTTGAATCCCTCTGATAATATTTATAGATGTGAGTGCTAGAGGAAGGAATCCCTTTTCCTGTCTTTCTGTCTGTTCATAGGGAGCACCAGGTGAGCCTGGCCTGTCTATCATTGGACCAAGAGGACCTCCTGTAAGTGTCTCTCCCTAGAACTACGAACCCTTTTACCTTTAATCACGTCTGCTTGTCTATGCAGCAAATGTCTTTATTAGCTACCACTGTTGTAGAACTCATCACATCAGTTTTGTGGACACCAACAGACTTTTCAGCTCTATTAATTAAATTAGACAACTCCTTACTTTTCAGGTTTGTGGAGTACTGAGCACGGATTTATGTTGGCTCGGCCAAATTGTCTTTATTCAAGACTGAGTCACTGCTCCATGACAGAATATTGTTATATAATTGCAGAGTGCATGTGTAAACGATTGCATTGGAAGTTAAGTTAGACTGGATCACTAGTCATCGTTATTTTATCAGGGAACAAAGCTGGACGCTCCATCCTTGTCCAGCTGGGCTCACGGCTAGTTATCCAGTCATACTGGTTTCTCTTGTTTTGACCAAAATTCTCAGGTGACAACACGAGTTGAATGTTTCTCCCCGTTTATAGTTTACAGGAGGGCAACTAGCCAGCCTAAGCATCTGTTTTTCTTAGTGTTCATTATTATAGTCTATCCTTTTGTATGCCCACTTTTCCTGTATTGTAATAGGCATTTCTAATAAATAACAGGCTGCAGAAGAGACTCTGCACAGGAGAATCCAAGAAGAGTCAGTCGCAAACACATTACAGTTGTGAACAAAAAACAGAGCGCTGAGGAAAACAGGAGGTTATGCAACCCGAGGCAAAACAAATGCTTCAGCATCTTTAGCATTTTCAAATTCAAATCAAATTCAAATTTTTATTTGTCACGTACACAGTCATACACAGTACGATATGTAGTGAAATGCTTGGACAACTGCTCGTGACCTAAAGAAAACAAAAAAGGAAAAGACTATGAATAAGAAAGGAAATAAATATGAAAAATTAAAAAGGGTAAATTTAACTAGGAAGGAATAAAATATAAATTAAGGTTAAAAATGAAATAACTGTACAACACAAATTAGAATGAAGGGTAAATTTAACTGGGAAGAATAAGATAAAATATATAAATTAAAGTTGAAAATAAAATAACTGTACAACAAAATACACAATATAGAACTATATAAGAATGTATGAAGAAATCTAAATATAAATAAATATATACACAATAACAGCAGCTGTACAAGTATTAACCGGAAATGAAGAATATAGTGACCAGTGTTGTGCAAAACCAAAGTCCAGAAAGTCCAGTGTGTGTGTAAGAACCATATGTGTGGGTCAGTACTGTGTGGTGGTGTGATTGAGAGACCGTATCGCCTGCGGGAAGAAGCTCCTCCTCAGTCTCTCTGTGTTGGTCTTCAGGGAGCGGAATCGCTTTCCTGACCTCAACAGAGAGAACAGTCTGTTGTTGGGATGGCTGAGGTCCTTCACGATCTTCCTGGCCTTGGTCCAGCACCGCCTGCTGTAGATTGAGTGCAGGTCAGGGAGCTCGGAGCGGATGGTGCGCTCAGCTGACCGCACAACCCTCTGTAGAGCTCGTCTGTCCTGTCATTTTGTCATGTCACTGGGTTGGATGAATATGTGGTACATTTTGAAGCTTCACAGTCATTGCTGGCCTGAGGCGAGACAGAACATTTTTCAGTATCTGATTTCCTCGTGTACACAGAAGGAAATCGCACACAGTGTATTCACCATTTACAAAATACGTAAAAATAGCGGAACCGTTCTACTCTCAACTACACTTTTCCAGGCTTTATGTCAGACTGTCGGATGCATGTTAAACACTCATGGTTTTCTCTTTTTTTCATCTCTTTAGGGACAACCTGGTACAAGAGGATTTCCAGGATTTCCAGTAAGCTATAACCACCTGTTTGCCAGGGTTGTTTTTAGGCTATAATACTTCATGAATTAGCTGGTGATTGACGATTTTACTCATATAAAATATGTAAAAACATTTTCTGCACTCCTTTAGATAAAATGGAACATCAAACCAAAATATTACCATCTTCTCATGATTAGATTGCCACTTTGTGAGTGCTGCTCAGCACAGTAAACACAGACCAATAACTGTTTTAACTAGTAGCATACTGGTAACAGCACCTTCCTTCTACTACCACCAGCACTGCCATCTGTATGTCTGAGCAAGATACACAGTCTTTATTTAATTGCCAGTGTATTTCCTAAAAGTTAGAAATTGCATCTTTGTGAGTCAGGGACTATAACACAATCTAAATGTTGTACTGTCTTCTCCTCTCCTCTCCCAGGGTCCAATTGGGTTAGATGGCAAGCCTGTGAGTACCATTAAGTTCCTTTTGCAAACTGGAAGAACTGAATAATTTAGTTCCTTCACTGGTCATTAATAAAAATTCTACCAGCCATCATCATCTTTATTATTATTTTTTAGTTTAGTGATGTTATATGTTTGGATTGATTTAATTGTTTTGCCTCCACAAAGGGACAGAGTGGACCAAAGGGAGACATGGTAAGTCATAAACATAAATAGTGCCAATCAAGCACTCGTTATAATATAACATGAAAAGTACACAAACAGAACAAAAACAAAATCTTGTCCCGTAACTACCTGGTACTTCTCTATTTCCCGTGCTTCTTATTGCTTGTTGCTGTCTGCTGGGACAGACACATCTGTCCCTGCATTCTTCTGCTCCTTGTCAACCTCCACTATATGTTGGCTTGACTGTGTGGAACTCGACGCCCTGTTGTTCTTAACCACCTTTGGTGGTGTCTCCCACTGGGGCTTAGGGACTGGAAGTCCATATGCAGTCCCATCCTACAACTATCCTGCAACAAGGTCTGCAACCCTGGGCCTGTCAGCTGTAGTAGACTCTTGCCTCTACGGATCTGGTGTTTAGGATCTGTTCTTGTGCTGTCGTCCTCTGTGCTGTCCTTTAGCCATCGTTAGCTCTCTCCCAGCCGATCGTCCCGAGCAGTTGGGTAGGAACAGGAACCGTATCCGGAACAAAAGTCCATCACCAACCTGCCAAGGGAAAACTCTGGCTACTAGAAATTCTGTTTTTAGAAATATGACACAGGGTTATGTCAGTCAAAGGTTTTAAGGTTAATAATGAACTGGTGTGTAACTTTGCAAAAAATGTCAAACTCTGTAGTTTTCTTTGTTTCCCTCCCCCAATTGGACAGGGGGGGGGGGGGGGGGGTGTAATGCAAATGGCCTGATTTTTGTATGACGCTTTTCTACTATATCTGAGCACTTGAAGTTCTTTACACAACCTGCCTCATTCACCCATTTACACAAGCACGTTTTTCTATAATTTTTAAATGTAAGTGTTTTCAATCTGTCATTCACACACTCTCTGATTGTTGCATCAAGTCAAGTCAGCTTTATTTAGATAGCACATTTAAAAGACATCAAGTGTGGGCCAAAGTGCTGAACAGAGGGATAATATAATCAAATAAAACAGAATTAAAATAGATAAGATAAACAACATCAGAGAGCAAATTGGGGTTAGTGTCTTGGCCGAGGATATTTGGCATGCAGACAGGAGCAGCCAGTTTTCTCCTTAAAAACAATGTAGGTTTCATAGACAATTGTGAAACTATCTGGGAATGTTAGGGGAAACAACATTCTTCCCACTTTGTATGGCTGGACAAAGTTGGACTGAAAAACAGCACAGAAACACTAATCATGGCAGCACAGGAACAAGCTTTAAGCACAAGATTGATAGAGGCTGGGGTCTACCAGGTTCAGGCTGCACAGACTGTTCCCTGAGATATTCCAGCACACAGCAGAATAGTGCAAGATGCTAGCTGGCAGGTTATACGTGCCATGAGCAAGTGGCTGTCGTAGTACACAGGGAGATCTGTGATGATTATGGCCTGGAAGTCCCAAGGTCGTATCCAATTATCCAGTGGGATATGGCCTTTAGGATGGTTGAAAATGACCCAGCTAAGATCCAGTGGGACTTTCAGATACAGACAGGCCAAGTTCAAGCAGAGGAAGACAGCTGTAGCGTTAGATGTAGCTATACCAAGTGATAGCGACATCGGGAAGAAGGAAGATGTGAAGATTAAAAAATACCAAGAGCTGAGAGAAAAGATGTGGAGTGGTCCCTGTGGTAATCAGAGCACTCAGGGCAGTGATGGCAAAAATAGAAGAGTGGCTAAAGCAGATCCCAGGAATGGCAGTCGCAGGAACCTAGTCCTAGGAACACCAAAGATACTGCCCAGGACCCTCAAGATCCTAAGTCTCTGGTAGAGAACCCAAGTTTAAAAGACAGAGACCCCCCACAGGGCAAGTGGAGCAGCCCTGTGCAACAAAGTCGTTCTTTAACAAATTAAAAACACAGTGAATATAAAGTTGGGATAGACTGGATGGATGGATTTGTGCCCCTCTTCCTGAGTTCTTTAATAAACCAGTTGCTGAGATCTGACAGCTACTTGTGCAGGTCACATCCAGGCCTTAGTGGGAAGTTAACCTGAGTGGGTTCGTTCCTAACAAGAAGTTAGAACAGTCCATTTTTCAGTTTGATTGATTATTCTGAGAAAATGATTTTCACTCATGTTAAGTCTTTCACACCTTGCAGCAGCTAATCAATGCCTAGGTCATATTTAAGACAAAGTGTTTTCCTGGTGTCTTTCAGGGACAGCGTGGTCCTAAAGGACACCCAGTAAGTATCTGAGACCTGATGTCAGTCCTCTGATTACGCACTGCTCAGCTCTTTGCTACCTTTGTAACCAACTCCTCTTTTCTTTACTTGTGTTCTTTTGCTGTCCAGGGGGAACCTGGACCTAAAGGGGAGAAGGTGAGATTTTTATTTTTCATGTTTTTCTTTTATTATGGCTGGTGAGTGTACTACCCTTTATTTGATGAAAGAAGTACTCACACCATTTAATTAAAGCATCAGAAGCATAGATTGTATATAAAAGACGGGCCACTGATTTCTGGAGTCCACATTTGAAAGAGTAAATGTCTGCTTATGGCTTCCATCATGTTGTTTTTTAGAATCAGGGCAAGATAGCACAGAGCTTATCAGCTTTAACTAGCATATCTCTACAGTGTGTGGTAGCAGTAATGTAAGCAGTGTGTCAGCCTCAGAGGGCAACATTATGACACCATCAAGGTGTATGCTATCACATTTGGGAAAACTCTTCTTGAGCTACAGAACTCAACACAGTTTCCATAGACTAAACTACACTCACCGTGTGAAAGGGCTAGGGTTAGGGTTATGGCTCTTTATGCCATTCAGATCAGTTTTCTGATACTCTAATGATCTCTTTCTAATTCAACTTTTTTCGTTTATTCAAGGGTATCTGTGGCGATTACACACATCGGGTAAGGAAACATTACTACTAAACTAATTCTTTGCTGGTTCTCTTTCAGAAGAAGTCAAAGTTTAACATATTGAGTGTGTTATTATTATGTTCTTTTTTTAAGATTAACTAATAGAGTCGTTAACGATGACAAAAATAGATGAATGATAGGTAGCACATGTGGAACTGCAGTTCTTTGGCCCTCTGTCTCTGCAGTTCAGGTAGCTGAGGGAAAACAGGGTCCCTACCAGCAGCATGCTATACAGACAGATGTGTATGATTGCCAGGAAAAAGAGTCTGCTATGTAATGGAGATTTGTCTGATAAATTAGCCTATTTTTAGCTAGTCTTTAAGTTTTTAAGAAACCCCTGCAGCAGTCTGGAGGGGCATTCCTATGGTATAAACACAGTCCAGGCCGCAGTCTTAGGGAATTGCTGTTTGTGGAGTTCAGATGTTAATTTAGTCTTAGTAATAATAGACAGGCAACAATGTCTTGTCAAATACTTTGTTTCCAATATTTACAGGTGAAGATGGCTCTAATACGCCACTGCCTTTTCAGTTATTCACCTAGCTCAGCAGAGAGTCAAGCTCCGCCTACCTCTATGCTTTTAGGAGGGTCAGGTTGAGGTGGTAAATCTGCATTGCTCTGCCTTTGTCAATTTGCACAACCTCATAATCAACATCCACCACTACCATCACCTCAAAGGGCCTTGGGCATTTGAGTAATTTGAAGTTGGATGAAGGGACTGATGCAAGTGGATTTTCTCTGATAATTATCTGGTTCTAGTTGTTTATTAAACAACTACCATTCAGAGTTTGGAAATGGCTGCAATCACAGCTTTGTAAGATGATGACAGATGTAACCTCAGAGATGGTCTTTCCCTTTTCACGTAAATGGCCTCCTTGACTCTGCCCTCAAACCAGCGTTCCTCCCTGTCCAGGATGTGAACATGCTCATCATTGAAAGAGTGTCCACTGGCCTGTAGGTGTAAATAGACTGCAGAGTCCTGGCCTGACGAGGTGGCTCTTCTGTGTTGTAGCCAGAGGTTGTTTGGTTTCTCCGATGTATAAATCCTGGCAATCCTCCTGCACTTAACAGCGTACACTATGTTACTCTGTTTGTGTCGGGGGACCCGATCCTTGGGGTGGACCAGTTTTTGGTGCAGCGTGTTTTGGTGTTTAAAAGCCACAGAGACCCGGTGTTTAGAGAAAATGCATCTCAGCTCTTCTGATACTAAAGATTCGATTATGTAAGCTGGGCGAATGTTGACCTCAGTTCTGTATGTAACTTTCTGTTTGATTTGATAATGAAATGGTTTGTTGCCTAAAATGACAATTTCCATGGTGTGTAGGGCCTCTTTGTGCAGGATCTTCCTCTGAAAACCCTGGCTGCATTACGATCAAGTCATACTCTGTTGAAGGTTTGTGGGTGTCTCTGAACACCCTGTTTGATAACCCTCACTGGGTGCTGCGAGGTCATGCCACAAAGAGAGCCAGTGCCCACGAACAAAGGCACTCGTCAACCTTCTGCTTTCCACCCAGAGAAAAGAATAAAGATTCATTAATCAGGATCAGCTTAATGCATTTCCTTTTTGGTGACACAAAACCTTTACTGAGTATTTACTTGATGCTTTTTTTAAAAACTCCAAGTACTCTTTGCTACAAGCCACAGTCACACATTCAGTCAAGTTTTATTTTGTCAACGTAAGATATCAAAAATCCTTTAAGGAGCCTTAAATTTCCACTTGTCAGCATGTTCATTGTTTGTCCTTTAGTTTTGCATTTCTGATACTTTTTCATTTTTATGCATCTCAACATAAAGACAAATATTCCCCACAGGAAAGACCATTTTTATCTGATTCATTCTTAATATTAGCAGCAGGTGACTTATATCCATCTAAAGCTGTTCTCAGTTGTGGTGGATCACTGTAATGGTTGGAGACAAAGCAGCAGACTTGCCTACTTTTACTCTTCCCTCACCTTTGCTTATAATCTGCTGTATGTATTTCCATAGAACTTCTAAGTGATCTTCTGAATAAAGAGCGTGATTGGTTACATAGCAAAACAGGCATCGTCTAACTGAAGTCAATCAAATGTAACATTGGATACGTGTTAAGACAGAGAAGACTGGCCAGGAATTATTTTGGGTTTACTTTATTGATAAAGGTGCTTTCGTTTTAGTGGCATCATAAAGTTTGTGGAAATATGTACGCTTTGTAAAAAGTAGGCACGTTTCATGCACTTGGGAAAACAAAGCTCTCATCACAGGTTTACTTGTACTGACCTTTTATCTGATCGCACTGGTCATCTCAACAGAAGCGACGTATTGTACAGCCCTGTGTTGGACAGTTGGCCACAGTAAGTCTGAATATGTACTGTAACTCTACTGCTGTACTCTCTTTGTGGCAAGACAGGCTCCTTCCTCTGCTCCACTGCAATCTACGGGCCTGAGTAACAGTTAATGGGGATGCTGATTCACAACAAATCCTGCACAGCAAACAGAAAGGCTCTCTGCTGGCATCTAAGAAGCAAAACAAAATTCAGCATATAATTTAGAGCATATCAGTGCATGGACCATCCCCTTTGCAGCTTCAGGCCTATAGTTTGCTTTACTGGGGCCTCTTTTTTAGATTTCCTTTCTTCAGCCTTATTTCCTTTTTTCTAATTTGACTTCCCATTTCCTTTCACCCTCATTTCTTTTTCCCTCTACATCCCTCCCCCTCTATCCGTCTTTCTCCTCTTCTACCCTGTTTCCTTTCTTTGGCCTCCTGGTGACCTTTGCCCTGTGACCTTTTTGCATCGCTGGCCACCTGTGCTTTGTGACTTCCCCCCCAGCAGATGTTGCCCATCACCGTGCGCAACATGCCCTCAATAAGCCCTCTAATATTAAAACGCCTCAAGGTACAATTGTGTATGTCCCCTGCTTGCCATCCAACTTCTCTTCCTTCCCACAGCTTCTCTCTGCTGCCATGTGTGTGTGTGTGTGTGTGTGTGTATATATGTATATGTGTATATATATGTATATATATGAAGGTGTGCATAAAGCTGGACAACAATGGTACAAAAATTGTGTTGTATAGCTTGTGTAGCATTGAATTAAGATAAGATGATGGTTAATTAAATGTCTCTGTATGATGGTCTCTAGAGTCACAAGTAAAATGGTGTTCTTGAAGGTTTTCATATTTTACACCAGCCTCAATCATGTGATTGGTTTTCAGAGCTTTTGGATACTTGGGGTTTTTTGACCTCATTGACAGGGAGGGCATTCACATCATTGAATAAGAAAGGCACTCTTTCTATTCACTGTCTTCTTGATCCACACTGGTAACTGTGGACAGCAGTCCAGAAAATGAAACCTCTGTGATTGTGTTATTGCTAAATGACTCTTTGGTCACTTTTGGAGCATCTATTGACCATATGCTTGCATATCCTGTCAGCTGAGGGTCACAGGTCAAGCATGTAGAAACTGGGTATTAATTGAAAAAAGTCATTGTTCTCCAGCATAATAACTGCTCGCCCTGTTCCTTAGCTTACCTTGCTCTCTCCAACACCACAGCACTTGCTCCCCACCCTTTATTGAATTGATTGCAGTGTAGTGTGAGGTTGTTTGGACATGGCTGGTGTGGCTCACTGTAGAATGACAGGTTTTAACTCAAACTCTCTTAGCAGGGCGAGCCTGGAATACAGGGGCCTGCAGGACCTCCGGGGCCACCCGGTCCACCGGGAACACCGGGATCGGATGGGGCCAATGGCCCACCGGTGAGTCTTAATCTGAGTTTACCTCTTTATATATCCTCTGGTGTCACGCACCATGGTGTCAAATTTAAATTTAACAGACTTTTCCATCTCAGACAAGATTTAAGAGACTCACTAGTATAAAGGTTCACTTTATATGAATGTATTTACTGTTATGCTCTCACTAGAGGGAGGGGCATAATGTCATTGTTCACAAGATTATGACATGGCTCGTATAGTCTTTGTAAAACAAAGTTTTATGTCACACAGGGTAAACCTGGAGAGCCAGGCAAACCTGGAAAAGACCCAAGGGTAAGCATTAGTGTTGTGACTCGTCATGTTTTTCTAGAGCCTTCACATTATTAATTCATGCAACATTAACATTCTTCTTCCTTCTTTATGCAGCTCTTGCCTGGACTAAAGGTGAAAAAACATTCTTTCTAATACAAAGTGCAAAATAAAAACAGCATCACTGTAGCCCGCCGTGATGAATTTAGAGTTGTAGGAGTCAAACAGGCCACATGACACCAAGTCAGAAAGTTTTCAGTGTGCCTGATGCAAACGCTCCACGTGATGCATTAATTGTTATGGATTGTTTGAAAGCAGGAATGTGAACTGTGAGCTCAGATGTGACGCAGAGATGTGAAATGCTTACTGCGGTAAATCAAAGCTGAATGTATAGATGCTTTATACATATACACTTATTGTTTTATGTCTTCAGGGTGAGCCAGGTGTGCCAGGACAAAAGGTGAGCTCCCTTCTGTGTTTTACATTTAAAAAGTATTATTTCAACTATGCTATATTCCAGTAGACACATTTTTCCTTATGAACGGAAAGAAATGACCACTTATTTACTAATGATGGACGTATGTATCATGTAGCTTTGAATACCTGCGTACGATCAAAGCAGAAAGATTAAGGAAGTAGTATTTTATTTATTTTTATTTTAGTATTTTATTTATTTTTATGTTCATAATGAACTCTTATATTTTTACTTTAAAAGGGAAATAAAGAAATAGGGCTCAGTTTTAATAGGTTTCGAGACACCACTTTGATCATCTGTTGGCTGTTACTGTGCTTTCAGTGTTTATTAGTGTTATTATTTTGGTGTTTGTATGTGTGTCTGTTTGTCTCCACAGGGGGATCGAGGTGATGTTGGCCCAGCAGGCCCAAAGGTATTTACCTTCTGCTTTATGTTTGACCCAAAGCATCAGGAGAAACTCTCCAACACACTCTAAGCTTTTAAGATCATCCTCTAAGGTTTGAGGACAGTTTGCAGGATACAGTAGCTTGCTCCAAGAGATCTAATCTCCTGATGACAAGTGCCTTTAAACCCTATCACTGGTGACAATATTACTATTTATTTATACTGTTTATTATTTACGGTTGCGGATGCTGTGTTTTTCCTTGCTAGTCTTTTCTCTCTCTCTTTCCTTCTGTTAACTCTCTTCCCATTTTCTCTTTCTTTCTCTTTCCTGTCCTCCGGTCCTGTCCGTTCTCAGTGTAATAACTCAAAATGAAAAAAATAAATAATAATAATAATAAAGGTCCAATAAAATATGTCAATCAAGTGGACCAGTAAAGCTGTACTGGTTTACATGGGAAAATAAATCCTTCAGACTGTCCTTGTCCTTCACACAATGATTCTGATTGCTCTAATGTGGACAGGACATACAAAAAACAACAAAAACAATATTATTATTAGTTTGTGTCTTTGTCCAAACTGTATAATCGAATAAACAGTTGTAGATTTTAATGTCTCTGCCATCTGGATATGAACAGTTATAGCAACGAATTCACAGTATAAATCTATAAGATGTGATTTTGCCCAAGAGCTCAAATGTTGGCACTTGTGAAAATAAGCTGCTGCTCTCCTTCTGTGCAGATTATTGTAAATGTTCCATCTTATCTGTTTTCTGCCATGAGCCCATCAGCTCACTGACATGAAACATTACTCACTGAAAGGACTACAAAATATCGTGTGCGCCATCTAGTGGAGAGTATAATTATTGTTAAATTTACAGCATTGTTATCTGCTTCACAGGGAGTTGGGGGAGACCAAGGAAATAAGGTAAGAGGAAGTAAAATAAGGCACCTTTTGTTTTTTCTGAACTACTCACTTTAGTAAAGTAAAGCTGAGTTCAAAGCTGAAGAGCCCGACACAGACTTCTCTTCATAGTTTCTGGCCTTAATTCCACGAGAGGATTTAATTCAGTTCCATAGTTTAAGCAGCTAACAAGAGGAGGCTGTAGCTCTACTTCTGTCAGCTCCCCGTCTCCCTGTGGTCTGTTTCCCCTTGGATGAAGTGGACTGTCTGCTTGCTTGAGCTAATGTTTCCATGCACTGTGTGGGGAGGTGAAAGAGTGAGGGCGTTCCCAGAGAGAGGCGAGAGAATGAAAAATAAAAGCCAAGCAGGGAGCTTGTGTGTGTGGCATTTTAAGAATTATTTATTCATGCCAAGATGGCAGATGTCACTGCTGGAGTCTGGGTGATAGGAACATGCTTTAAATGTATGAATCAGTAGAAACAGGCTTCAAATCCTTCTGCTGTCTGTCTCTGAACACAGGAAACTGGAACTTACCTGGATGCACTTATGTCTTAGATGCTTGTCATGTCTTAGAGGCTTTACCACAGAATAATTAAATATGAAGACATTTATTGTCTTGTTTTTCTACATGGTGGACTCTGCTTCCTCTGTCAGCACTGCAGCAGTCCCAGCAGACCTGGGCTCACAGTACATCTCTGTACTGGCCACATTAGGATGGCAGGGTATGTTTTCTCCATTAGGGGCCTCAGACAGATGGTGGCAGGAGGAAGGTTAAACTTGTATAGCATTTTGTATCCACAGGGAGCAGCAATCTGTGAAGGCTTTTACTCTTTAATAAAGAGAAAGTGATTTCACAGGCTGAACCTTCAGTGCCCAGAAATAGTTGCACAAGGAAGAATAATCTATGAACTTAGGGGAAATTGGTCCTATAATCTCAGAGAAAACTCCTGAAACTCCCAGCAGGAAGCTCAGGTCTAATGACACACAGGGAACAGACACATCCAACACCTCCATCAGTCATTGTTGCAAAATACTAACATAGGTGGTGTTTCTGAAAGCAGCTCTTATTAAAATTGTCTGTTCTGCTCCCATATTTTAAATACAATAGCAGTAAGATACTGGATTTCATGACCAGGAGAAGTGTGTGCCCACATTTCCTTCACTGCAAATGAGGAGGAACAATTAAATAGCCGGAGGAAATGATGAAGAATAAGATAAGAATAAGCAGGAGGGAGATAGACATTATTTCACACAAGTCATTCTGTTATCCAATCCAATGTCTGACTTTATGAAGACATTTTAGTTGCTTAGTTGAACTTTACACATTGTTGACGGTTCATCTGCTCATGATTCGCAGCAGGAAGGACTTGCAAAGGATAGAAACGGACTAGAGGTGGCTAGAACAATAGTAAAGTAAACTGTGCAAATCTAATTGAAAAGACATTTAAAAGTTGCTAGAATACGAGGTATTCAGTGTGACATGGTGACTGCACATATACTTTCATGTCCTGTTTATAAGATTGGGGGAAACCTGCAGTCAGCTGAGACTGAAGAAGTCACCTGGATGATGACAAAACGTTTCTCCCACAAAACGCTACGTCCAGATGAACAGAATCAACTTTTGGAGATGCACATATGCTGTTAGAATATCTTTCAGATGAAACTTTTCAGTGGCGTTTTTCTTGTTTCTGTGTCTCTGTGACACATTGAATAGGTGTTGAAGCAGATACTGTCACTCGTTGGTGCACACATGGAATTTGTAAGCGGTTATGGAAACTCTAGCAGTAGGTGCATCTCCTTGTGCTTCTTGACTGTCAGGACACTGGGCTGCAACACAAACACAATGAAAGCAATACTGCAGTGTCATCACTGGCTGATTACGGTCTCTTCAGTGTAAGAGTTGCCGATAGGTCTTAAAGGTATCCGTATGTGTAATTTGTTTTTGTAATGGAAACTTTGTCAGTGCACATATATCTACACACACTGTAGGTCACAGTAAAAAGAAGTGTTAAAATGCAAACTTTGTGAACATTGGACAAACCTTTGAGTTTACTAATGGGACACTTTGGGATCATCTCAAGTGAACTCTTGTGTTTTGAACCACCACATCCCAGGTTGTCCTGTAAAAGTCCAGCAGCCATTTCTAGAGGAACTCTGCTCATTGTACCTTCTCAGGCAGAGCGATCTTTGCTGGGCTTTTTTGACCAGTCTGGAGGTGCTGAAGGTCCATGTCATATCACTGTAAGAACAAGAAGCACTCGGAGAGCACAACCTCCATTACAGCAGCAATTAGTCAATGAAATTTTAAAAAGTTATTAGATCTTTAAAACAGCTAAACACAGGCATTGCATTTTCTGCAGAAGACTCATATCTGCACAGCTGAAGTGTTTCAGTCCAACTTTGACTCAAGATCAAGAGGGGCAGCGATCATGATTAGCAACAGTAAACAATTTACGGTTTATAATGTAAAGGCTGATTCAACTGGGTGATATGTGATTGTGGCTGGAAAACGATGCTTCTTTGCACCTAACTAAGACCTTGGAAGACAACCTCGATCAGTTCCATCCTCTGGTCAGACCACATCTGAACCCCCTTCACTTCACTTACCAGCCCCACTCAGAGTTGTGGAGCTGATCAACCTTATCTACATTTTCATGTTTTTTTTACATTTTCATCAATTTTCATCAGGCCGACCCTGCTGGTTAAAAAGCTGACCGTGGTTATCAGCCTGCTTCCTTGGGGGTTGTGGTCCAAGGTGACTTGGGCCTCTTTGTCATGGGGAGGGGAGGGGGTTCTTGGGCACTTTGGCCAATCTCGGGTCACGCTGACATGGTCAGCCTCCGGCAGGTTGGGCTGCCCCTTGCCTCTGATTCTCTGGGGCTCGTGTCTTTTGGCTGTGAGGGCTCAGTTGGGGGCCTTCATTCTTCTTCTGGGGTGCAAACAGTTCTTATAGATATGTGGCCTTGGGTCTTGAGTACTTTGGGGAGCTGTAGATGGCCCAGGTCTCCTACGTCTTTCTCTACCTCCTTCTGGCCCCTGGGGTGCGCCCTTGTCATGTCTCATCCTCATTACCAAGGATATGTCGTGATGAACACTCACAGACACTTTCTGAAAGTTTTGTTAACATGATAACTCGAGAACTAGGCAGCGTAGGATTTTTACATTCAAACTGTAGGTGCATCCACTAAAACTCTCAGATGAGTTTGAATCCCTGTGACACCTTTTCTGAACATCACCTAGAATCTACCACGAGGCGGCCACTATTGTTTTTTTCACTCTTTGTGGTTCATAGTGGTTTTGTTTATTTATGGTGGTTTTGTCATCTTTCTGTCATCATAGCTTGTTAGTAACTCACCCATTTCAGTGTGTCAGTGAATATATCCGTTCCAAGATGGCTGTCTTTCCGTGCTGCTGGATTTTGCTCCCTCTTTGACAGAATGTGTAGTCTTAATGATTGTTTTCATGAAACTGACTAATTCTACCAATCATTTCTATCAACCTTCATATTGCCACTATTTGTTCAATTCATGAAACAGTAAATGTTTAACTGTTAGAAGCCACGGACAGAACGGTTAGACAACAATGTCCCCCAGGGCCACTTACCAGCTTACTATGTATTTATTTGCTCTGGAACTGCTGACAGTATTCTTCAGAGGACTGATTATTCTTGATTTTCATGGAGATAAAATTGGAGATAACAGTGTATGCCATTGGTTAAGACCTTTTCTATATGTATGACAGGGAGAGAAAGGAGAGCTGAACACTGGAGCCCCGGGAATTAAAGGAGAGCCTGGTTCACCAGGACTGCCGGGACTAAGAGGACCCAGAGTGAGTGAAATACAATGCCATGAAACAGCAATGAAATTATTACTTAAAAAATGCTTAAGTAACTCTAACTCTGTGAAGTTACTGCATAATATTAGAATATTTTTATTATAGGGTGACAAAGGATCCCAGGGAGAAAAAGGAGGATAAGAGCACTAGAAATAAATTTTGAAAGGGCCTTTATTCAGAAAAATATGAATCCTATAGCATATTTATGCCTAACCAAAGTCTTATGTCTTACATCAACTAATAGGGGGAAGCAGGTATTCAAGGCCCAGCTGGCCCAAGGGTAAGTTCTGGATGAAATAAAAGTTTTTATTAACATGTGTCCACTGAGTTGACAAATGGCACATCTGCACCTTCTAGGGTCTGCCAGGCCCGACTGGGGAGCCAGGAAGGGCTGAAATCCAGTATGAAAATGTATGTCGCTTCATATGAGTTTCACTTTCTCATCTACAAAGAAAGTAACACATTAAATAAAGCATTAGTAACATTTAATATTTCTTCACAGGATATCCGCAACATCCCCCTGATGGTGAGTATTTTCTAGATTGTATTGCACAAAATGCAAACATATCTCATGACTGAATCTCTCATCCTTATAGGGCCCTCCTGGATTACCTGGACCTCCAGGGACACCTGGAATCCCTGGAGCCAAGGTAGGAGAGTATTTTAGAATAACACAATGCCAGATGATGCTTGCACGCAGTATAACTAAACATGCATACTTTTGTCATCATTCACAATGAATATATGGTAATGTGCATATTTTACACTCCCCTATGGTTTCAGTTTTTTGTTCTGTGGTCTACACAGGCTGGGGTTTGGTGATAAATTATTTTTCTCTGCTTGTCCATCAGGTGGATAACTAAAAATCTTGTGTAGTAAATTTGACATTGGCAATGACAATTTATTAATGTGCTACATTATTGTGTTACTGTGTGAGAATGTTGCAAGACATTTTTATTAGTGACCATAAATGTCTTTTATTTGATCTATCTTCTAGCCTTGACACTCTGCCCTCTGTTCATGCATAGCACTCACAACTTATTACTGACTCTGTGGTGGAAGAATCTGTAGAATTGTTTGCTAATAATCTGGCTGAGACTGATGGTATAAAACTGGGTGCAGCTTCCTTCATTTCAGATTGTACCGGCCAAAGTGGCATCTCTCAAATCTCCTCCTCGGATCACTGAATCTATCCGCAGTTTTAGGTGACGTTGCTGTAGAGCTGAGCAGCTGTGGAAAGCCAGAAAACTTGAGGCACATAAGGGTTATTAAAAGGAAAAAATTCCTTTTAATAAAAAATAAAATGATAAAAAATGTGAGAGTAGGAAAAAGAGATCCTAAGGTTTTCTTTGATACACAGAATAGCATTGTTTGTCTCCAGTCTTTTCAGATAAGGATTGTAACAACTTTTTAACATTTTTCCAAGAATTGGATAAATTGGACCGTCTTAACACAATTAATGGCTGGATGGCAAACAATTTTCTGCAGCTTAATACAGACAACCGAGCATTAAGGCCCAAATCAGACAACGTTTGGTGTCTTTCTCATCCACTGTAAAAGCTGCTGCTCGGACACTTGGGTTCATCTTTGACTTTTGATGCCAAAATCAAGTCTGCAAGCCGTTGTTTCTTTCTTCACATAAGAAATATCACTAAACTCAGGACTTTTGTCTCTAGAGGTGAATTGGAGATGTTTGTTCATGCCTTCATCTCCTCCAGATTAGACTATTGTTATTAGGACATGTGACATGTAAATGGACTCCTTCTTATATAGCCCTTCCCTATTCTACCTGAGCACTGACAATGCCTCATTCACCCACTCATACAAGCAGTTTTTTCCTATTCTGTTTCTACATAACTGCTAACATTCGCACACATTCATACTCCAGTTGAGGTTAGTATCCTGCCCAAGGATATTTGACATGCAGACTGGAAATGAACCACCAAACTTCCAATCAGCAGATGACCTGCTCTACCTGCAGCCAACCCAATGCGACATTTTACATAATAGCATGAATGTCTAGTCTGGTATTGCTTAAAAATGTTGATTTGCAGATAGAGCTGCAAGAGTCTGCATTAAAACAAACAAACAGGCTGTGTTAAAAGAGGTTTCTCTTTCAGTCATAATGACATTGGTGTGGATGTGCAGTTATTGTAAACGAAGACAATTGTCTGGTTTGCCTAGTTGGTAATGCGACCTTGGTTTGTCCTTAGGGTGAAGTTGGTCTACCAGGTCCACCAGGACTGG
Organism: Rhamphochromis sp. 'chilingali'; assembly: GCF_963969265.1. Lineage (NCBI taxonomy): Eukaryota > Metazoa > Chordata > Actinopteri > Cichliformes > Cichlidae > Rhamphochromis > Rhamphochromis sp. 'chilingali'. Next base: position 33,959,244 of record NC_137947.1, read on the forward strand.
ATGGAGAGAAGGTAATATTATGTTGTCTCCATGTTATTACTCAGGTCTGATTTTATGAGGTTCCTAAAATCCAAGAGTGTGGGTGATAATTACACTTAACCATCACTGATTTGATATAACACACATTTAATTCATGCAGATTTCTGTTGTTTACATTTAATAAAGTGGAGCAACTTATGATCCTCTATTTTCAGGGACCTCGAGGGAAGCCTGGAGAACCTGGTCTCCTGGGCCCGGCAGGTCCTGAAGGTCCCAGAGGAGAGGGAGGTGTCATGGGCTTTCCAGGACCCAAAGGCACCAAGGGTGACATGGGTCCATCTGGATCACCTGTAAGTGACTACGTTAACCACACAACTGTCTTTGAAGTTCCACATTATCACTGTTCCACATCGTTGTCATCCAGAGGGTACATCTTGGTCTTTCTCGCTACACTCTTATCTAATTAAAGACTTGGAAGAGACCCCGAGAGTGTCAAAGACTGTAAGTTGGAGTTCTGTGCAAGAAATTAACTGATGCATTTGCTATATTTGGTGGATCAGGACATCTTATTTTAAAATTTCTTCTAACAAATTTATTGGGGGAAAAATACAGATTGTTTGGAATCTGTCAATGCTGGGACATATTTTTAATATTTGTGCATGTTTGAAGTAGATCTTTCAAAAAATATTTATTTGTTAAAAACTATTTACTGAACTTGGAGGATAGAAATAATGTCTCTATCCTATAGTGTTAGAATCAATCTGATATCAGAACAAATATTTGGATTGATCAGCCCACCTTTAGCAAACCATCTCAACCTCGCCCACCCCGAATGCACTTCTGTGCAGTTTTCTGTGAAATGCTGTTGCGTATTTTAAAATCTCAGTTTCCCTTTTCTTCCATCCTCATGTTTGCATTCACAACATGTTCTTCTTTGTTAGTATTGAGTGAAGTCTTGGCAGACGATAGAGGCGATACTGCCCCCATCGCTTCCTGAAGCTTATTGCAGTTACAAAAACACATTTACGTGATGTTAGTATATGACCTGTCAATGATAAAATTGTGCATCAACAAATTTTTATAGTCAATGACATTATGATTATGCCGATGAATTGTTGCAGCAGTAATTAGGTGCATTATATATTTATGAATTTAATATGCTTAGAAACCTTGTAGATCTTCACTACTTGGGTGAGATTTGCTGTATAAGACTCGGGTTATGCAACAGATGTCTGACAGTAAGACATACAAAATGTAAAACAAAGTAGGCACCAGGCCCCATGCACTGTTGGACGGACCAATCGGAGTCTGCGCTGCGGGACTGTTTTGATCACGCGGACTGGGAAATGTTTCACGTGGCCGCCAGAGACATTGATGAGTACACAGACTCAGTCTGTGGATTTATCAGGAAATGCGTGGAAGATGTCGTCCCATCCAGAACAGTTAAATCCTTCCCAAATCAAAAACCCTGGATTAACGGAGATGTTCGCGCGGCACTGGCGGCACGGAACACCGCCTTTGCCTCCGCGAACACATCGGACTACAAACACGCACATTACCAACTCCGGAAGACGATCAAAGCAGCCAAACGTGAGTACAGGGACAGGGTGGAGCAACAGTTTGACAACCCTCGGAGTATGTGGCAGGGACTAAACACGATCACAGACTTTAGAGGGAAAACCAGCACACCGCAGACCACGGCCTCTCTGTGTGAGGATCTAAACGTATTCTACGCTAGATTCGACACAGCGAACACCATGAGACCGGACAGTGTGCGCACCGTGGATGACGTCAGTGCGCACACTGTGTCTGAGGAGGATGTGCGGAGGTGCTTCAGGAAGGTGAACGCACGCAAAGCTACTGGTCCGGACGGGATTCCCGGCCGCGTCCTCAAGTCATGCGCGGCTCAGCTGGCTGGAGTGTTCACGCACATCTTCAACCTTTCCCTCTCTCTGTCTGTAGTCCCAGCCTGCTTCAAAATGGCCACCATCGTCCCTGTACCCAATCCTCCACCATCTCCTCATTAAACGACTGGCGACCTGTAGCCCTGACCCCCATCGTAAGCAAATGCTTCGAGAAGCTGGTCAGGGACTTCATCTGCTCTGCACTACCCGACTCACTGGACCCTCTACAGTTTGCATACCGCCACAACAGGTCCACTGATGATGCCATAGCCCTGACACTACACACTGCCCTGTCACACCTGGAGAAGAGAGACACGTATGTGAGAATGCTGTTTGTAGATTACAGCTCAGCATTCAATACCATCGTTCCCTCGAAGCTGGACAGGAAACTGCAGGATCTAGGACTGAGCAGCTCCCTCTGCAGCTGGATCCTTAGCTTCCTGTCTGACAGACGCCAAGTGGTCAGACTGGGCAACATCACCTCATCCCCCATCACACTGAACACTGGTGCTCCACAGGGGTGTGTACTGAGCCCTCTCCTGTACTCACTCTACACCTACGACTGCACAGCCACTAACAACTCCAACATCATTGTGAAGTTTGCGGACGACACTACAGTGGTGGGTCTTATCACCAACGGTGATGAGACAGCTTACAGGGAGGAGGTCAGCGCCCTGACCCACTGGTGTCAAGACAACCATCTCACCCTCAACGTCGCAAAGACAAAGGAGTTGATAGTGGACTTCCGGAGGTGCAGAGAAGTACACACCCCCATCACCATCAACGGCGCTGCTGTGGAGAGAGTGAGCAGCTTCCGGTTCCTTGGTGTACATCTGGCTGAGGATCTTACGTGGTCAGTACACACAAACAAAACAGTGAAGAAGGCGCAGCAGCGCCTCTTCTTTCTCAGGAGACTGAAAAGATTCGGCATGAGCCCCCGCATCCTCAGGACCTTCTATCACTGTGCCATTGAGAGCATCCTCACTGGATGCATCACCACCTGGTATGGCAACAGCACCGCCTACAACTGCAAAGCTCTCCAGCGAGTAGTGCGGTGCTCTGAACGGATAATTGGAGGTGAGCTTCCCTCCCTCCAAGACATCTACAGGAAGCGGTGCCTGAGGAAAGCGGGGAGGATCATCAAGGACTCCAGTCACCCCAGCCATAAACTGTTCAGACTGCTTCCATCAGGAAGGAGGTTCTGCAGCATCCGGTCCCGTACCAGCAGACTGAGAGACAGCTTTTTCCATCAGGCCATCAGACTGCTGAACACGTCATAGACACCTCAGCTTCACTACTGGAACTTTAACATTATGCACTCCACACTGTATATAAATGCCACTTGTTTTGCACATATTCAACTCTGTATATTTTATATATTTTATTATTATTATTATTATTATTATCTTTTTTTTTTTTTTTTTTTTTTTTTTTACTATTTAATTTGTAAAAATATGTATACACACACACACACACACACACACACACACACACACACACACACACACACACACACACACGTAGGAAAATATTTAGTATACACATCCAGAAATGCATACACTATTATATATTGTACATATATTTATTAGTTTCAGGGTGGCCATTCTTGTATTTTGCTCGTTTGTGTTGTTGTGTTTGCACATCTCTGTTGCTTGTGGGGCTCGCACACAAGAATTTCACTCGCATGTGCTGTGCCAGTGTGCCTGCACATGTGATGTGACAATAAAAGTGATTTGATTTGATTTGATAACTATGTGACCTTATAGTACTGTGTACGATGCTATGCAGTGTTGCCTCTCAAGCTGCAAGAGATGGCTGGTTAGATGGCTGTGAGGTAGTGAAATGCTGTGCTCCAAGTGCTGTATCAAATCGCACAAGTGTAGTATGAAATCACAGATGTCCTGTAATAGTTTTGTAAAATATGGAAATATATCACGAACCCTTTGTCCCTGTGTCTTTCCCACATATTGTTACAGGGTCCAAAAGGTGAACCTGGAGATGGAGGAAGGTTAGAATCGGTAAGGATTATTTATAAACTGAGTTTTATAATTTTCTGCTTGTCAGTGCCTTATAAGCACTACTTTTAAAACTGTGTATACCCTGCCTTTAGATCTATGGTCCTCCAGGACCCCCAGGACCAGCTGGCCCAGCAGTAAGTCAGATATGCCGCGTAACTCTTATCTTTAAAAACAAAAGTAATGCATAACTGTAAAGGTGTTTCATGTGACACACTAACCATGTTTTTAAATGATAAATAGGATGCTTACCTCCTGTCCTTATTGTCTTTATACCCAGTTTGAGCACTAAAAGCATGTTTTTCGTTCACCCAATCACACACACATTCACACAGTGCTTATCTATGTCTAAGCCATTTATTTAGCATTTACATGCACATTCACATGGATACACTGTGGACAAATTGGGGTTCAGTATTTTACCCAAGAATACTGTGAAAGATAACTCAAAGAGCCGGGGATTGAGTAGCAAACTTCCTCTACAACCTCAGTATGATCTAATGAGCCTTCTAATACGGTCAAATACATAAACAAGCAATACCATCAAAACCACCTGCTAAATATTGATGATTGGTGTAAAGTTTGGGACGAAGTTGGAGCCACAGACTGGAGCATTACTGCAGGGCCTCAAACAGTGCCCTGTGGTTTGAAATCTAAACTCCCCAAATTCCACCAACATGTTAAGTGTCCTACCAGGGGGGACAGGAAGCTGGGCCCCTGTACATGGTCTTACGTTTATGTTGCCCTGTGGTCAGTCAGGCCCCACACCTGCTTGTAACAAGCTGTACGTGGATGCTACATGTGAAATTAGCATGACTCCCTTTAAACATCAAGTTCAACGTGTGGCTTGAAGGCCAAAACGGCAGATAGTTCCTGTGCTATGGGATGCACTAATCAGCATTTATTTACAGCTGCCAGAAGGGCGTTGAGTATAGCACAAACATGTGAGGACACATCTCTTTACCTGCCTTACAGGCCAAATCGCACTAATCTCCACAACAATCCAGGCTCTCAGAGGTGGCTAATTTAAACTCCAGGAATGGTTAACCTGACGCTGGAAAAACACTCTTTCAACTTTACTGTTTTGACATGACGTTAATGTGACAAATTAGTACTACTGGAACCTTTCTAGTCATACACAGTGAAAGCCCAAGTCAACCAAGCATAAGATTTAGGTGTGGTAGTTTATTTAAGATAGCTATGCGACACTTACCTTTGCTTTAATGATGATGAACACTTTCTTGTTCTTCAGCTTCCACCAGTGTTGGTCAAGTTACTTGAAAAAAGTAATTAGTTACTAATTACTGATTACTTCTCCAAAAAAAGTAATCCCTTAACATGGCAGTAACACTGCCCATCTCTGGCTTCCACATAGCAATATTATTTACCCATCCAAATTGAAAATAGACGTAGAAGTCCATAGTTTGAAAGGTTGCATCCTGGCATCAGCGTAAGGTCAGTGATTTTCTACAACAGGGGTCGGCAACCCTGGGCACGCGTGCCACATCTGGCATGCGAAGGGTTAACTGATGGCACGACCATAGCTGGACTGGCCATCGGGCATACCAGACATTTGCCTGGTGGGTCGATGGTGATTTTTCGTTTTTATGGGCCGATGTCTTTTTCTTTTTTTTGTAACGGCATAAACAATGAAAGGTGGTGGATTGGCCAGATGCTGGTTGATGTGTAAAAATAACTCAGTTGTTTGGTTGTGGCTATGGCGGAGCTCCCACAGAGGCCAGCAGGTGGATGAGGGAAAGGGGAGGCAGGAGGAGGAGAGACCGGAAGTGGCCGCCAGTCCGAGTGTCAGGTGAACTGAACTTCAGGTAAGAAGTTATGACCTGCAGTCTATCTGGGTCAGATATAAACCAAGTTTAGGTGGAGTTTATTTTCGTTATGCTGACTTTTTACCGTCAGTTACAATAACTCGTACTGCGTACTAGCTAGCATGACGGAGTTTCTATACAGCTGGATGGGTGCTATGATGTTAGTGAGAGTGAACTTATTTGTAAGGTTAGTTAGTAGAGTTTCCAACTGACCTGTAAAAAACGGAATCGTCCCGCATTCAGAGAAAATATTACGCGTTTCGTATTGAGCTGAAAAGGAACACAGTTTGTACTTCAGCTAGAATGGAAAAAGACACAACGCTGGAGTTATTCTGCATCTTTACGCTGCAGCTGCCTCTTCTCCTCTCATTCTCTCCCCCTCCCTCTCCTGTTGCTACTTCAATCATGAAACTGATCAATGATCAGCTGATCGGCTTTTCTCTCTTGTTTGTTTATCTCCCACTTTGCGCCAGAAACAGGAAACCAGCCGATGTCGCGCTAAACAACAGCAGCACGTTTAAGCTTGATCAGCTGTTGTTAGAATTGATTTAATATTCATTTCTAGTATCAGCTGATGTTTGCTGGAGCCACAGCTGTAAAGCTGCTGGTCATGATGTCGGTTTGGATATGTGGTGAGAGGGAAACATGAAGATGAAACCAGGAGATGTCCTTACTGAATCATCAGAGCTGAACAGTGATGGAGAAACAGGTTTACCTTTTAGGTGACATGAATGAGTTGAAGTTATGAACTGTTTCTGAGAGACAAATAACACCAGGATCCTTTTCTAAGTAGCTGACAGCTGGTAACTGTGCAGGGGCGGGTCTAGCAAAGTTTTGCCAGGGGGGCAGGTAGGGCATTAACAGGGAGAGGGGGCACAAAGAAATACTTTTCTTTCTTATTCTCATTTAAAATGTCTCACTTTTAATAAATAATTATCTGAATCTTACAACCAAAGTTTTTATCTGACGTAAAATGTACAGAAATCATACATATACCAACAAGACTGTACATCACTGTCACAACAGCGTCTGTTTTCATTCAAAGGCTTTATGGCTTTAAGACCTGGGGGGCCGGTCTCCAGTCAAAATGAAGATTTTTTGTCCCAGTCCAGCCTTGGGCACGACACGCAGTGAACTAATCTGAGCAGGTGCATTAAAAAATAAATGGCCGGGCCAGCGGTGCACATCGCAAATTAGCTCGCATACACACATTAGTTGTGCCGCTTCTTAATGTCGGTATCTTAGCTAACAACCCCAACTACCAGATCAACTTGTAACTGGCTAAAAGTAACTACCGGTGAGAGGGACGTTGTTAGCTGGCAGTTTTTTCAAGCGATGTTTAAATTTCCACATTCTGACACTTCAAATGCTTCAGCAGCTGTCCGCTCAGCGCAGCATCAGCACCACGGAAATACACGGATACATCCGAAGACTCGATACTGATCAAACCAGAAAGCTTTAAAGAGCAGCTGGGTTTATCTTGCATTAACTGGCTGGTTTAATGCCAGTTAATGCGACATCGAAATGCAGCTGATTGAACTGAAAAGCTCGACACTGTGGGGTCAGTTTGCAGAAGTTTGCAGAACTATGAACGCAGCTGGAATCCACAGCTGTGCGTGTTCATGGAGCTGCATGTTCACCTGCTGGACGTCACTACCTGACAAGTTTAACTGTCTTCAGAACATTGCAGAGGCCTTATTGACAGTATTTGGCTCTACATGTCTGTGTGAGCAGATTTTCTCTCACATGAGTCCTCAGGTAGCCTCTGAATGCTGGACACTCGGAGACCTGTGTCTCTGAGTGGGAGACCAGAGATCACATTAACATGTGTGTCTCTGTATTAACAAACATGCCATATTGGCTTAGTTTATTTTTCTTATCATTGTTGGGAGGAGACCATAAATAGCATTTGTATTTTCTGTTGTACAGTTCATTTATTTAGTTCAAGTATTCTGATTCTGATTCTGATTTGCTGTTATGGATAAAAAGTCTTTTTTTGTTTCTAAATAGCTGATAACTATTCGCTAATAGCTGCCAACATCTGCGAACAAATATAATTCTGTAAAGTTGATCTATATAGTGAGTAACTGTTCATATAGAGCGTTATTAAATTCATTGCTAATGCAGTCATATGGCACAATGACCTCTGAGGGAATTTTAGAGGCACTCATCATCAGAAAGGTTGCCGACCCCTGTTCTACAAGATGCACATAGATGTCACTGAACTGGAGCTCTGGGAGAGACATTGGCACTTTTAGGTATTTTAGGTATTTACATAAAGCTGCCAGAGCAAAATATGGATCACAAGTCCCTAAAATTCATTGTTTCTCTTCATATGTTTGTTTTTCGAGTAGTTGCTTGATATAGGCGAGAAAAATACTTTTCCTACAGCACCACCTACTGTCCACTTCTGACCATATTTTGCATGCCAGGGTAGTGAGTCAGTCATGTGACTGAAAACTCTGGATAGGTCTATGCTGCTGGGGACTTCCCATGATGCACTTGGTGTTTCTTCTTCACTCACCTTTATTTCACTCACCATGTCTTTATACATAACTCTGAATTTAATCGTTACTTATTTTAAAGCTTTGACTCTTGTCCTCCATGTACTTTTATCTCGTCCTTTTATCCTGCCGTCCTCCACTCACTCCCTAACCGATTGCAGAAGATGGCCGCTCCTCCCTGAGCCTGGTTCTGCCAGAGGTTTCTTCCTGTTTAAAGGGAGCTTTTCCTTCCTACTGTCGCCATTGGGGTCGTTTGATTGTTCTCTCTGTTTTATTGGAGGGTCATTACCTTTCAATATGAAGCACTTTAGTATGACTGTTGTTGTGAGTGGCAGTATATAAATAAAAGTGAATTGAAATAAATTTCACTGTTTTGTTCCTCTAGGGACCACAAGGACCATCGGGGCCTAAGGTGAGAACAAACTATGATATTACCCACTTTCTACGGTTATTAAATTTGCCTCTAGTTATATGTTGTCAATATCATATCATATCATTGATTTTATGTAGGAAAGTGTAAGGATTGTATTGTATCTCTTACCTTTTAACTCAGGGAGAGCCAGGAATTGGAATCCGAGGAGAAAAGGGAGCGACGGGTCAGAAAGGCGACAAGGGAGACAGAGGCCATCTTGGACTTCCTGTAAGTTCACTGGACATTCTGTCTGTTCATAATAACCAACATTCAAAATACATCTTAGCTGTCTCATATTGAAAATTGATGCAAATGATGTTTGAGTTGATTTGTAATGGGATAATCTGAAAATGAATTTTTGGGTTGTTATTCTTTCACACTGGTTTGCACTCACATTAAAATAATCATCTGTTTTAGGTCAAACTTTTACATCAAACTACCAAAACTCTTGAACCACTGGCATAATCAAAAAAATTCAATGGTTTCTTCAACTCTGTGCTTTTTCAGTGATATCATTACAGTCATTACAGTAATGCCAGGTTGGCCACGACAATCTCTGCAAGAAACACAGAAAACAACAAAAAACAGTTAAAAGAAAACCCTCAAACTGTTAGATAAAAAAACGTCGTCACACTCACTTTCTCTTCTCTCAACCAACTTTTGGCTGCTGTGACCCTATGCCTTGAATTACTGTAATCATCCTAATATCACTGAAATGAGTCACTGCGTTCAGGAACCATTGAAATTCTTACAATTTACCTGCTGGTTCAGGAGTTACAGAAAATACAGATGTTAAAAAAATGTTGCAAAACACCAGAGAAAGGTTCAAAGGCTTCAGAGGGCTGACGACACCATTTCAGTTGCTCTCAGTCACTTATAGATTGAGGAATTGAGTTTTTCACATGATAGCAAGATGTTGTTGCATTATCATTAATCGTGAAATTATTGGCTCTATCAAGGTCCCAAGGATTTGCTTTGTAAGTTGAATTTGGGATTCCTGCTTTTATTTCTCTGATAATAATAAGCTGTAGCTCTTATTTCATTTTTTATCCTAGTGATTATTTTTAGACAGTGAGATAATGCTGAACTTTAAGTCCTGGTATGATTTTAATACTTTTTATATTTTTAGAACCAGTTTTTTCTTATATTTAAATATTTTTGCTGTCTTTGCCTTAATGCCTTAATTTAGTTTTTCCTTGTCTCTTTTTGTCTTGATGCTAATTATCTTCTGTTTACTTCTTGTTTTATTTTTAAGGCTAGTTTTCTGTTGTCTCATTTTAGATTTCTCTTCTCTTTATCGTCCTTTTTTCCTCTTCCTGTTAGTGATCTGTTAGTTTTTGTTGTTGTTGCCTGTGTTTGAGTCTGATTCTAGAAAGCAGGTTCAGCAAACAGAGTCTAACAACTGACTTTTCAGTTCTAAAATAGGTTAATCATACTTACTTAAATCAACTGTGAGTATGTTCACCTTGAATATGTGTGTGAGTACAAGAAAAAGCCATTTTCAGAGGAGCACCAGTACCAGGAGTCTCCGTAGTATCGTGTAGTAACTGAGGCTGGACTGAGTCAGTGTGGCCCGGTCCAGCACTTCCATATTAACAAAACAGTAGAAGACAAAAGCGTATTACTTAAAGCTTGAATTTTAACAGATAGAGCTGAACATTTTTATTTCAGCTTTAACTTAACAAGGACAAAATGCAGTTAATAAAAACAGAAGATAAAAATATGGATCAAACATGTACCTGCGTATTAGTCAGACCAACCAACACTGGTTTAAGTGAAGTTCAGTGGAGCCTGCTGAGGTCCTTGGCTTTAACTGAGACATTATAATACAGCGCGTGAAATAAGCATTGAATATAAAGGTGCTATTGACATGAAATTCCCACCAGATTTAGTAGCAACCCATTCAATTGACACATCCAAAACAACTCAAACCATAAATGTTCATAAATTCTGTGTACTAATCAAAAAGGAGTGTTATGGAAGTTTAGTGCATTAAATAAAAGAGGTGACACTGCTCAGTTTCCATTTGAGCGCTTTATTCTTGCAAGAAGGAATTCAGCCAGCACGAGGCAATTGTGGGGTTGTAGTGAGGATACAAACTGACCCTCCATATAAGGGGTCCTCCCCCATTTTTACTACTACTCTTCTGTAAGGCAGAAACACGTCACTTTACACAGGTCACCTACAGTTCAACAGCATATATGAAACAGATAAATTAAACCAGCTAAATTTCTTGTCCAGAGACAGGAAGTAGGACAAGTTGAAGTTTAAAGGGCTGTAAAACCAGATACCACCAGGTGATCCGGGCGTTGGCATCTTTCATGCGGTGAAGCCATTGCAGCAGGGCGTGGTCTGAGCAGAGGGTGTATGAGCGCCCCAGCAGGTAATAACAAAGAGAGTTGACCATCGAGGCGTCAGTCTGGAGGATAAAGGGGGGGGGGGGGGGGGGAGTCAGGACTGTGAGCAGCTGCTCCCCACATAGCCATTTTTACCTGCACAAACTCCACCTGCCACGACTCCGTCCACTGGACCAGGTCTGAAGCACCCATTCGGGTGAGCTCAATTAAGGGGAAGGTCAGGTCTGCAAACCCAGGCACGAACCAGTGGTAGTACCCTGTCAGCCCCAAGAACTGTCTCACTTCCTTTTTGATCTTGGCAATTGCTGCTGTTTTTTTCCATCTGTGGACACACCTTCCTTCCCCCAAGTGCTACCCTAGATACTGTACCTCCCTCCGTCCAACTGCACACTTCTTTGGGTTGGCCATGAGCCCCACCTGCCTCAGGGACTCCAGGACTGCAGTCACCCGCTGCACATGCTCCGACTAGGTGTCACTATGGATGATAACATCATCCAAGTAGGCGGCAGCATTACAGCGTGCAGCCACAGCACCCAGTCCATGAGGCTCTGGAAGGTGGCCTGGGCTCCAAACAAACCGAACAGAAGGGTGACGAACTGGTACAAACCGTGCGGAGTGGAGAAGGCCGTTTTTTCCTTGGACTCTGCAGATAAGGGAATCTGCCAATAGCCCTTGGCTGAATCCAGTTTTGTGAAAAAGCGGGCCGTGCCCAACCAGACCAGGAGCTCATTGAAACGGGCATGGGGTAAACATCAAAGCGTGACACCTCACTCACTTTGCAATAGTCACACACAGAACGGGATAGACCCATCCTTCTTCATGACCAGAACGACAGGGCTACACCACGCTGTTTGACTCTTCTATTACTCCCATCCACAGCATCTCAGCCAAATACCTCTGAACAATTTGACTTTTATGTTCAGGTAGCCTGTATGGCAGTGAACGTGCCATCATGCCAGGTTGTGTATGAAAATGGTGCTCGATGAGACTCATATGGCCGAGTGGGGGGGAGAACACATCTGCAACAATCCGCCAACATCCGCTCTCTAGGTCTGTGCGACATGGTTATCACAATGGAGGGAGGCAGGAATGGTGGCATTTGGTACCTCTGGCCCCAGCTCGTCTCTGTCACCAGGCTCACCAGAGAAGCGGCTGCAGTCTCTCTCCATGCTTTGAAGAGGTTGAGGTGATATGCATGGACCCTCCATTGTCCGACCACATCACTTCATAGTCGACATCCCCCACTCGCCGTGGGACCACCAAGGGCCCTTGCTACTTGGCAAGTAATTTTGAGCTGGAGAAGGGAAGCAATACAAGCACTTTATCTCCCTGTTAAAATTGCCTGATTCTAGCCCCTCTGTTGTACAGATGTTAACATCACGCAAATTCTCCCATGACAACCTCCCAAAAGTGTGTTTTGCTCACAAATCCAGAACGTACTGAATCTCATTTTTCATTGGACTCAGACCTTCCTCCAGTTTTCTCTAATAAGGTTGAGCACCCCTTGCAGCTTCCTGAAAATCCCTTGGTGGAAGCCTGGGGCACCTCCCACACTGCAAACAACAGAGGGTCTAACCAGCGATCTCAATTATGTTCATCCTCGTGAATGAGCTTCCGAGTCACGGACTTTAAAGTCTTATTCAGCCGCTCCACCACTCCTTCAGTCTGAGGGTGGTAGACATTCAGGGTGCGAGACATGAACGATGAGCCCTGGTCAGTCAATATCTCTTTCGGGATGCCAACATGGGAGATGATCTGCAACAGCGCCTGCACAGCGGCACTGCTTCTGGGTATTGCGTTACATAATCCACCTGAGTAAATACAAAGTGATAGCTGCGTCACTACGTGGTGACGCAAACTAGAGGAAAAACCTTTTTTCCTGATAGCTCTCTGTTATACTCTTGATCTGCATGGGCCCCCAACCCCTATACAGGAAGTCTGTTTCAGCTCTTGGTCCTATGAGTCTTACCCAATAGGTATGCAGAGGTCAACTGCTAACCCAGATAAGACGAAAACTGAGTAGCCTTGCAGATCAAATACTGTCAGTCCCATTGGTTTACGGTAGCTCCCCTATTGATCATGGCACTTGTAATTTCTGAGGAAAGGGCCCAAGGGAAGATTATTTTAACAGGCTAGGGTAAACTGTAAAAGCTATTTGCACTGATCAAAATCAGTACTCAGACTTTTACCTTTACTGTCTAACAAAGAGTTAAAAAGTGAAGGTCCACAATTTAGACTTTAATTGCCAGAAAGCAAAAGCAAAGGCAAATAGTAATAATCATAAAACACTTGAACTATATGTAAACTATACGTATCTAATTAACCTGGTCTGAGCTAATGCTGATTTTGTTCTTATCTTTGGTGGGGAGAGCTTGGAGAAAGGATGAGCACAACCTAAAGATCCACTTATCCCCATGTTCTGAGTTGATGGTAATCACCCTACAGGAAAGCAGCTGTGGATTCAGGGGGAGTAAGATGAACCAAACTCCTTCTGAATGAACCATCACAGCAAAATTGAGCAGATGAAAAGCCAAAAAGAACAAAACCAGTTTGCATGTTCACAGTTCAGGCTGTGGCTTTCCACTGTGTGAACTTCTCATCTCATAGAAGACAAAAGGGAAGAACCCCAAATCGCCCCTCACTTTTAAACTGCTCACCCTTTCTCCCCATTCGCCCACTGGACATCACATCTGAAGTGACATCTAACCTCACCCCCGGGGACATCCAATGACATTATTAACGTCTAATCGCCCAATGTCCACCCACATGTTATCATGCTCTCTCTATCGGACTTACAACATTTAAACTTTCAACTTTAAATCAAATCAAATCAAATCAAATCACTTTTATTGTCACATCACATGTGCAGGTACATTGGTACAGCACATGTGAGTGAAATTCTTGTGTGCGAGCTTCACAAGCAACAGAGTTGTGCAAAATACAATAATGTAAACAAGCAAAATACAAGAATGGCTACATCTGAAACTAATAAATATATGTACAATATATAATAGTGTATGCATTTCTGGATGTGTATACTAAATATTTTCTACGTGTGTGTGTGTGTGTGTGTGTGTGTGTGTGTGTGTGTGTGTGTGTGTGTGTGTACACATATTTTACAAATTAAATAGAGTAAACAATAAATAAAATATATAAAATAAATAAAATAAAATATACAGAGTGAGACATGTGCAAAACAGTGGCATTACTGTACAGTATGGAGTGCATAATGTTAAAGTTCCAGTAGTGAAGCTGAGGTGTCTATGACGTGTTCAGCAGTCTGATGGCCTGGTGGAAGAAGCTGTCTCTCAGTCTGCTGGTACGGGACCGGATGCTGCAGAACCTCCTTCCTGATGGAAGTAGTCTGAACAGTTTATGGCTGGGGTGACTGGAGTCCTTGATGATCCTCCCCGCTTTCCTCAGGCACCGCTTCCTGTAGATGTCTTGGAGGGAGGGAAGCTCACCTCCAATTATCCGTTCAGAGCACCGCACTACTCTCTGGAGAGCTTTGCAGTTGTAGGCGGTGCTGTTGCCATACCAGGTGGTGATGCATCCAGTGAGGATGCTCTCAATGGCACAGTGATAGAAGGTCCTGAGGATGCGGGGGCTCATGCCGAATCTTTTCAGTCTCCTGAGAAAGAAGAGGCGCTGCTGCGCCTTCTTCACTGTTTTGTTTGTGTGTACTGACCACGTAAGATCCTCAGCCAGATGTACTCCAAGGAACCGGAAGCTGCTCACTCTCTCCACAGCAGCGCCGTTGATGGTGATGGGGGTGTGTACTTCTCTGCACCTCCGGAAGTCCACTATCAACTCCTTTGTCTTTGCGACGTTGAGGGTGAGATGGTTGTCTTGACACCAGTGGGTCAGGGCGCTGACCTCCTCCCTGTAAGCTGTCTCATCACCGTTGGTGATAAAACCCACCACTATAGTGTCGTCCGCAAACTTCACAATGATGTTGGAGTTGTTAGTGGCTGTGCAGTCGTAGGTGTAGAGTGAGTATAGGAGAGGGCTCAGTACACACCCCTGTGGAGCACCAGTGTTCAGTGTGACGGGGGATGAGGTGATGCTGCCCAGTCTGACCACCTGGCGTCTGTCAGACAGGAAGCTAAGGATCCAGCTGCAGAGGGAGCTGCTCAGTCCTAGATCCTGCAGTTTCCTGTCCAGCTTCGAGGGAACGATGGTATTGAATGCTGAGCTGTAATCTACGAACAGCATTCTCACATACGTGTCTCTCTTCTCCAGGTGTGACAGGGCAGTGTGTAGTGTCAGGGCTATGGCATCATCAGTGGACCTGTTGTGGCGGTATGCGAACTGTAGAGGGTCCAGTGAGTCGGGTAGTGCAGAGCAGATGAAGTCCCTGACCAGCTTCTCGAAGCATTTGCTTACGATGGGGGTCAGGGCTACAGGTCGCCAGTCGTTCAATGAGGAGATGGTGGAGGATTGGGTACAGGGACGATGGTGGCCATTTTGAAGCAGGCTGGGACTACAGACAGAGAGAGGGAAAGGTTGAAGATGTGCGTGAACACTCCAGCCAGCTGAGCCGCGCATGACTTGAGGACGCGGCCGGGAATCCCGCCCGGACCAGTAGCTTTGCGTGCGTTCACCTTCCTGAAGCACCTCCGCACATCCTCCTCAGACACAGTGTGCACACTGACGTCATCCGCGGTGCGCACACTGTCCGGTCTCATGGTGTTCGCTGTGTCGAATCTAGCGTAGAATACGTTTAGATCCTCACACAGAGAGGCCGTGGTCTGCGGTGTGCTGGTTTTCCCTCTAAAGTCTGTGATCGTGTTTAGTCCCTGCCACATACTCCGAGGGTTGTCAAACTGTTGCTCCACCCTGTCCCTGTACTCACGTTTGGCTGCTTTGATCGTCTTCCGGAGTTGGTAATGTGCGTGTTTGTAGTCCGATGTGTTCGCGGAGGCAAAGGCGGTGCTCTGTGCCACGCGAACATCTCCGTTAATCCAGGGTTTTTGATTTGGGAAGGATTTAACTGTTCTGGATGGGACGACATCTTCCACGCATTTCCTGATAAATCCGCAGACTGAGTCTGTGTATTCATCAATGTCCCTAGCAGCCACGTGAAACATTTCCCAGTCCGCGTGATCAAAACAGTCCCGCAGCGCAGACTCCGATTGGTCTGTCCAACAGTGCACCGCCCTCCGGGTTGGAGCTTCCTGTTTCAGCTTCTGCCTGTAGGCGGGCAGGAGCAGGATGGAGCGGTGATCTGATTGGCCGAATGGGGCGCGGGGGAGGGCTTTGTACGCATCCCGGAAAGAGGTGTAGCAGTGGTCGAGTAGCCGATCTCCACGAGTGTTAAAGTGGATGTGTTGGTGGAGTTTGGGTGAGACTTTCTTCAGGTTTCCCTTATTAAAGTCTCCGGCTGTGATAAACGCCGCCTCTGGGTGTGCGGTTTCCTCGCTGCTGATCGCGCTGTACAGTTCCCTGAGTGCACGGTCAGTGTCAGCTTGTGGGGGAATGTAAACAGAATCAGAATCAGAATCAGAATACTTTATTGATCCCTGGGGGAAATTATTTTTTGTTACAGTGCTCCATTTTAAACCAACATTAAAACAAGACAGACAATACGCTAACTAAGAATAGTACAATATATACATATATATACATACATACATACATAAGTCACTTATAAATAAATATTTGGAAAAGAAACATGTGTAGTTGTAGCAGCAAACAGTGTGTTAAGTGGATGCGTTGTACAGGGAGATGGCCACAGGCAGGAATGATTTCCTGTGTCGTTCAGTGGTGCTTTTCGGTAATCTCAGTCTCTCACTGAACGAGCTCCTGTGACTGACCAACATGTCATGGAGTGGGTGGGAGGTGTTATCCAACATTGTCTTTATCTTGGACAGCATCCACCTCTCCGACACCACCTTGAGGGAGTCCAGCTCCATCCCCACAACATTGCTGGCCTTACGGATCAGTTTATTAAGTCTGTTGGCATCTGCGACCCTCAGCCTGCTCCCCCAGCATGCAACAGCATAGAGGATCGCACTGGCCACCACAGACTCATAGAAAATCCTCAGCATTTTCTGGCAGATGTTGAAGGACCTCAGTCGCCTCAAAAAATAGAGACGACTCTGGCCCTTCCTGTAAAGTGCTGTGGTGTTTTTAGCCCAGTCCAGTTTATTGTCAATGTGTACTCCAAGGTATTTATAGTCCTCCACAATGTCAACACTGACCCCCTGGATTGAAACAGGGGTCAAGTGTTTCCTGGTCTTCCTGAAGTCCACGATCAGTTCCTTGGTCTTTGCCACGTTGAGCTGCAGATGATTCTGCTCACACCACGTGACAAAGGAGTCGACCACAGCCCGGTACTCTGTCTCATCATCCCTGCTGATGCATCCAACCACCGCAGAGTCATCAGAAAACTTCTGAAGATGGCAGGTCTCTGTGCAGTGGCTGAAGTCTGTGGTGTAGAGGGTGAAGAGGAAGGGGGAGAGGACAGTCCCCTGTGGTGCCCCTGTGTTGCTAATCACCTTGTCAGACACACACTGTGGGAGACGTACATATTGTGGTCTTCCTGTCAGGTAATCAACAATCCAGGACACCAGAGAAGCATCCACCTGCATCGCTGCTAACTTATCACCCAGGAGGGTCGGCCTGATGGTGTTGAAAGCACTGGAAAAGTCAAAAAACATGACCCTCACAGTGCTCGCCGGCTGGTCCAGATGGGTGTAGACACGATTGAGCAGGTAGATGATGGCGTCCTCTGTTCCGAGACGAGGCTGATAAGCGAACTGAAGGGGATCCAGATGTGGTCTTACTATGGGTCGCAGCTGGTCCAGGATGAGCCTTTCCAGGGTCTTCATGATGTGGGAGGTCAATGCCACGGGCCTGTAATCCTGGGGGCCACTGGGACGTGGCGTCTTTGGTACAGGGACGAGGCATGATGTCTTCCACATCACCGGGACCCTCTGCAGACAGCCGTAATAATCACTGCTGTAAATTCCCTCGGTAGCCAGAATGGCCGGCACTTAATCATCAGGTACTCCAGGTCCGGTGAGCAGAAGGATTTGACCGGGTGCACGTTCGCATAATCACACCAGCTGTTGTTGATCATGAAACACACACCACCACCTCTGCTTTCCCCAGTAAGATCCTGTGACCTGTCCGCGCGATGCACGGAGAACCCCGGTAGTTGTCATGCGGAGTCCGGTACCTTGTCCGATAGCCAGGTTTCTGTGAGGCAGATCACGCAGCAGTCCCGCATCTCTCGCTGGAATGAGATCCGTGCCCGAAGCTCGCACAGCTTGTTCTCCAGAGACTGCACATTAGCCAGTAATAAACTGGGTAACGGTGGTCTGTTAGTGCGCCGTCTCAGTCGAACCAGAACGCCAGATCTTCTCCCTCTGCGTCGGCGTTTGCGGCCTCCAGGGCCAGAGAACAAAGGCGTCTCAGGTGAGATGGATGGGGGGTTTGCAAACGGAGCGTCCGTGTTGCAAAACTTGAACTCCGGAAAGTTATAAGAAAGACAGTCTTTTATGTCCAGTAAGGTTTGTCGGTCGTACACAAGGAGACATGTGCTACTCGCGAAAAAATGAAGGAAAAGTAAAATTAAACACAGAAAAAAGCTGTTGCTTGGGGGAGCTCGCGACAAGGCTGCCATACTCGGCGCCATCTTGAATCACCTACTTCAAACCACTTCATTACATTTTCATCTTTCACCTGTCATTCTTAACATAGAAAATGCATTTACACACTCAGTCACATATCAATACAATTCACTTTGTTTCATTTAGCTTATGTATTTCTACTTCAGTTAGATTTGTGTTTAGCACATTTTCACATGAACATTCATTGTAACATCATCTCAGTGAGGCCTGAATCATTGTTATTCTATTTTCTGATTCATTATACTGGTTAACTTAAACATATTTACAACTAATTAACAATCAGTAAAACCACTTATAAATGATGGTTCCGTGTTTGACAGTTACAATCTTTTTTCTCTCCTTCTCCTCTTACCTCTTACATGAATCCCATCATGCGTTCTCTTTCTCTGTGACCTTTAACACAGATAAACTAGGGCAAAGGTTGAATCATTCATTACTATGATTTACTCATCCACATACTGTACTTCATTCTACATTTCTATGGATTCATTTACATGCTTCATTGTAGCCTCTATATGCTTTCCTATATATAATTCTAGATGTTTTATTACACTTTTTGTTTAAAGTGTGGTGAGGACATATCCTGATTAACATCGACTCCAAGATTTCCAAGAGTTAAATAGGAGAAAATTCACAAACAGGACCTGAAAAATATATGAGGCCCTTCAGCTGACCCACTTTTTACTATTGTGTCATCAAAAATGTTCTTGGTGGAAAGGTGGTTGACAAGAAACCATCCTTAAACAGGAGGAAATAGCTGGAGTCTGTATGTATCAATAGTAAAAGGTTTCATGGACTGATGAATCCAGATTGTACATTTTTGGTTGAAATTGTTCTATATTAGGACACACACACACACACACACACACACACACACACACACACACACACACACACACACACACACACACACACACACACAGATAAGCAGAAGAGATGTGTGAATCTAACAACAATTTATGACTGTGTGTAAAGCTCTGCTTCAACACTGGCTGAGTGTTCTCCTTTCTAACTTTGCAGTGTCTTTATGTTGCAGTGTAAATGCCTTGAGCCAAGTGGCATCACAGCTTTAATGAATATAATATAATTGAATTAAATTTAATTTTTTATTATAATCTTTCTAAAATGGACCATGTTGCTGTAAATCTTTGGCTTTACAAAGAATTTATGGTTTATGTCACACTCAATAAGTTTCATTTATAGCCAGTGCTCATGTCAGTATAGAAGTAAATTTTATTTTTAAAATGGTAAAATATGCCTTTGATATAATCACAGTGAAATTTAGAACAGCCATCACTGCGAAGAAAAACATGATGCCATCACCCACTATGACCAAATCACTCACTCTTCCGCTTCATCACTTTCATCGCTCATCTGTTGTGATCATCTGAATATGTTTTTGAAGTCACTTGAGTCGCTGCTTCACTCACGCCTCCTTCCCCCATCTCCCCATCCAACTCTGACTACCCTCCCCATCTACCTACCACCTCGTCCCCTCATCATCTCTGCTCTCTAACTGTGTACAACACTATACAGGGGGCTCATGGGTTAGACGGCAGACCAGGTGCAGTGGTGAGTGGTGCAAGTCACATTCCAATCCCTTTCTCTTTCTCCTCTTCTTCCTCCCTTCTACTCCCAACTATTGCCTGCTTGATGTCCTTAATGCCTGCTTGTTGTATACTGTATGCTTGCTTTGTTGCTACCCATGCTTGTCTTAATATTTTTCATTCTAAAGAAACTCTGTGAGGACAGGAGTGCACAGAGTTGGGTTTGGAGGATACAGTGGCACTGAGAACGTATTATCTATATGGTGATATATGGGAAGTAATTATTTGATCCCCTGCTGAATTTCTAATTTTGCTCACACAAATAAATGAACAGTCTCTTTTATTAAGACAATAAACAATAAACCTATATATGTAGCTAGATATATATGACTAATGATAGATAGTGCTGTGATTGGATGTTAATCTCCCTGCAGACCACATGACCATAAAATATGGCAGATGCCACCACAGAGTTACAGAAGGTCTTCGGGAGTTCCCTTGCAATCCAAAAGACTGGAGTCTTCAGATACAGTCTACTTTGTCAGTTTATTGGTCAGGTCAACACCCAAGTACTCATAAGAGTCCACTGTCTCAATCTTAATTCCCTGGATGTTCATTGCTATACGTGTAAGATGTTTCTGCCTGCGAAGGCCCATCTCCAGCACAAACTGGAGGTGGTTTTCCCAGTGTTGAATAGACAGTTTTGCTGCATCAGCCAAAACAGTCCCCATCAGTTCTCTTTACTCTCAGTCATCAGAGAATTCTTGCTGGAAGTAATTGACCGAGTTTTAAGAGACATCTGTGCTGTATTGGGTGTGTGGGGTGCCTGTACAGACACACATGTCTGAAATCCTACGTACTGATGGACGCTGGTGAGATAGTTCAGGATCCATGTAGTGAGATGATGGTCCACACCTGTATACTCCAGCTAGTCTCTGCGAGTGTGGTCAGGGCAGGAGTGGTGTTCAAAGCACTGGAGAAATCAAAGAACATGATTCTCACAGGTTTCCCAGCCCTTTCCAGGTGAGCAAGTCGGTTGTCGGTTTCTTCCTCTTGAAAGGGAGTTTTTCCTTCCCACTGTTGCCAAAATGCTTGTTCACAGGGTGTCATCTGATGGTTGGGGTGACTCTGTGTAGGGTCTTGCATTATTAAGCATGCTGAGTCGAGTGTTGTTGTGATTTGGTGCTATATAAATAGCACCAAACCAAGGGCAGCACGGTGGCACGGTGGTTAGCACTGTAGCTAATTCCAGCTTTTGTCTTTTCCCTGACGTCCTTTGAGAGCTTTGGTTTTGCCCATCATGGTGGAGAGGTTGATTCTGTGGACAGGTGTGGTTTCTACACATAAAGAGTTAAGATCAAAAGAGAATGAATGATTTATTGGAGTCAGAATTCAAATCAAATCATTTTATAATTTTGATGTAATGTGTTTTCTTCTGCATTTTTGGTTAATATTCGGTCTCTCTCCATTAAAATGAAACTACCATCATAATTAGAGGCTGTCCATTTCTATGTAAGTTACAAATGTACAAAGTAGGGGATCAATTATTTATTTCCACCAACATAGTTAGATAGCGAGTTACTATAACTAAAAAGTTTTCTTCGTACTTTGTGTTGATAGTAAATTTCCCCTTAAATGGTGGTGTACATGTACAGCAGCAGAATTGAGTGTGTGCATTGTGACCATGAAAACTTGCAAATCTTCTCTGCCAAACAACTTAGTCTGCTGTTGAGCTTCTGGTACCCCGGGTGAAAGTCTGCTACCTGATTATTACTTGTCAATGACAAAACTGATCATTGACAATCATCCATCTGTTTTGAGTATTACCAACACAAATTACCTAGAACTGTTTGGTTACAATGACTCACCATCTTAGTATGTTCATCACAATTTTCCAAAAACATATCAATATTCTTTGTGTTCGTTTGCGTTTTAATTCTTTACACAATCAGCAATAAACCCTTAAAATTTTAAGCCAACTTCACCCAATTCAAAACAGGCTTATTACAGATTCCTGGTTTCCTTCCTTTTAGTTTGCAAGTTTTTATGTTCAACATGTCTGCCTGCTTTCCTAGAATAGAAAATCAAGCTAGAATAGAAATATGTATATTTCCTTATCAATTACTGTCCATCAAATCTCATAACCTCTGTTTTCACTCTGGTTTTTTTTATTCAAAAAAAGATTTGAATAATGGCTTGTCTACAGGCAGTTGTGTAAGTTTCCAGAGTTGACAAAAGAAATTAGCCTGTGCATAAAGATGGACATACAAATGAAACTAATTTAGGCAATAGATGTTCA
Organism: Rhamphochromis sp. 'chilingali'; assembly: GCF_963969265.1. Classification (NCBI taxonomy): domain Eukaryota; kingdom Metazoa; phylum Chordata; class Actinopteri; order Cichliformes; family Cichlidae; genus Rhamphochromis; species Rhamphochromis sp. 'chilingali'. The sequence continues at coordinate 33,981,724 of NC_137947.1, forward strand.
AATTGCTTTCAAAGTAAATTATCTATAGGAGGTAAGCTCTTTAACTGTATTACCATTATAAAAAGAAATAAAAACTTGTTATTCAGTTTGTTTCTTGTAAAAAGGGAAACTCATCAATGACTCCTGCTAAGCTGATTAGGTATGAAGAAATTTCAATTATTTTTTCCCTATTTTAATTAAACTCCCTCAACTACTTTTCTAAGTATCAGTAACCTGAAAATTTAAACCATAAATCCATACGGTTATGAGATATAACCACATCTCATACAGGCCCAGCCACCACAAGCACCTGAGAGATCTTGGAATTTGAAGCTGTTTATGTGTTATGGCAAGTTGTTTTCCAGATCGTCTTAACTATTCCAAACTATTCAGTGTCTTGTAAGCGATTGCCAACAAAACAACTTGCCAGCTCGTATAGAATGCCATTATAGTGTCAGTACTCCAACTCTGATCATACCTTAACAGTTTCCTGCTTCCTGGCCCTCCTAGTACCAACGTCAGGCTGCAAAGCTGCCATTGCTGGAAAGTATGCAAATAAGCATGCAGAGATACCTGTGCTGCATGTTTAAATATCATGTAGTACACGTGGACAGCTGCATTACAGACAGGGGTGCACATGCTGGATATGCCTAAGATGCAAGATCTTCCTCTCCAATCTTGATTCATACTTAGACAGAAGGCTGCAACCTTGACATTTTATTCATTTTCCCTCGTTTAATACAGTTTGGACAGTAGTTCAACAAGCTTGGTATATGCTACAAGTACCAGCAGAAAATTACCTTGTAGAAATGTTCTGTTATCTCAGATTTGTGAAGAACTGGTTTAAATGCTCCAAGATACATTGTACCAGAAAGCTTGTTGATTTACTGATTTGAGGCATTTGATGATCCTGACTATTCTGTTTGTAGATCCTACTATTTACTTTCCTTAACATGTTTTAAAGGGTCTAGTAGGACCTGCAGGTGTGCCAGGGCCAGCAGGACCAAAGGGAGAGACAGTGAGTAACTTTTTTTTTTATTCTAAAAGATGCATCGAGTTTAAGATCAGGCGGCATGTACAGGTGATGGTTTCTGTCACAACTACAGGGTGAAAAGGGTGATCCTGGAATTCCAGGACCAACAGGGCCGCAAGGCATCCCCGTAAGTCTGTGTGTGTGTGTGTGTGTGTGTGTGTGTGTGTGTGTGTGTGTGTGTGTGTGTGTGTGTGTGTGTGTGTGTTCGGGGGGGGGGGGGGGTTAACATTGGTAACATTTTAATTTGCATTTGCATCCTTCACAGCAATATGATTTACACATCAAAGGGTAGGGAGGCGAACTGTGCTGGTGAAAGATAAGATCAAGTACTATCCATACAGTACAATCCTAAAGAAGGCCATTTGTTCCTGCTATCAATGACACTGCAAGAGTTCAAGAAACAATTCATGCCAATGTTTGCATTTGTTACGCTTCAAACTCATGCGGCAGCTACACACTGCTGTCACAAACACATCTACTGGGATTTCAGTTTTGTGTGGGACGATGCTTCAGTTTCATTTTCACTCACTGTTTGGTTAAATGTAAAGCTGTTTCAAAGCTGTTTAGTAAAGATATGGAAAAATGTTTGTGTGTATTAAAAGCGTATGGAATGAGTTTATTCCATATTAACACAGTGGCATCACTTTTTTATGGAGAGTACTGTATTTGGCAAAATAACAACAGTGATAAAAACATGTGTCCTTATTCCCCAAATGCAGTCATATGGCACAGTCCCCAATGTGACATCTGATTTCTTTTTACAGGGATTAGTAGGACCACAGGGACTCAAGGGAAATCAGGTAACATACTGTCTGCAGTGTTTGGCCTATTATAAAAATAAAGTAACTAACGTGATTGTGGCTGATCATCTGTGCACACACACATGTGTAATTTCATTTATTAAGTAGTTTATGTTGGTAAATATTATTACCACAGTTGGCATTTACATCCACAAAATTGTTGTTGAAATTTCTTTCTGAGAAACTCTGACAATGTTCTTTCTAATATATACAGATAATATCTGAATTTCAATAAATAAATGTTCTCTTTGATATTATGCATAAAAGTAAAGATCAGTGAGTCATAGTTTAGGCAAAATGTTTGGTTTGCAGGGGATTTGTTTTGAACCCAATGGTCACTTGGAGGCATCTCGATGTCAGGCTTACTGTTAAAACAGTCATAATCAATTTTAGTTCCAGTGCTAATGTTAAACTATTCTAACAATATCCTCAGTGACATCCTCTAAAGCACCTTTGTTTTTAGTGGAACTAAAGAGAAAAAACTGTTTTATGAATTAAAACATCATTGTGTGCTGGTCACATACCCACCCCTCAGAGAATGCCTGTTTCCTTCCCATTAACCTGTGACAATTAATATTTCCACTTCCATTTTGTTTTATCTTTGTGGGCTCTTTCAGCACGTTCAACTGGCCACACTTCCAGTGTACACATACAGAAACCCAAACAATCCACCTAAATGTGAATATCCAGTTGAAAGTGTTGAAGCTGTGAGATTGTGTTGCTGTTTTTACTTTTTCCTATCTTCCTTTGTTTCCGCAGGTCTTCCTATCCCCTTTTCCTTCCCTTCACCTTGCTCTGTGGCCTGCAGCTCTTTTTATTGCTGGGATTGCCCTCTCTCCCTCTCACAAATTTTGGCCTTCTGTTCCTCCTCCTCCTGCATCCTAATGTAGTCTTGGGTTCCTTCTCTTACACTTACCTCTTAACTAGTCCTACTTAACAGTTGCTCTTCCTTGCAAGCATCCTTTAAGTCCCTCCAGCCCCTGAACCTTTAACCTGTAACTCGTCAGTGTTCTCTCATCACTGTAAAATGTGTCTACTCATTAGATGCTAGCACAACAAGATTTTCGCATTTCTGGGTTCATCTTTGTTTTTTAAACAGCTTGTACAAATCTAACTGTGATCAGTCTAAACCTTACACCAAATATTACCAGTGTCTTTACTGCAGGTGCTAAAAAAATACTACATCTGAAATAAACTGCTAAAAGCCCAAGCACTGGGTTTAATGGTATCCAGATGAGACGACAGAAACAAAAAAGACCGCAGCAAAAGTCATTTTCTGCTTAAAGTTACAGCATGAAACTCTTATCTCTTAATCCCTGCCTGTAGGAGCAGACACAGGTGACACAAACATTGACCTGAAGGTCCTTCTTTACCTTAGAATCAAAGTAAAGACTTTTAAGGCCTTAAATGCCTTGAAGCAGCTTGATTTAAATTGGAGCTACATAAAACTGAATTGACCTGAACTGAATCCACTTGATGAAGTCACGTAATCATTTTGAAATAGCTGCATGCCAAAGTAGCACATATAATGCAATTAAATAATGAAGACAATGGATTGATGTTCTTTATTTTGATATATATGTTAATATTGAGAAAGCATCAATCTGTTATTCTTGGTCTAACAGGGTGATAGGTTTGTTTGTTAAAAATGGTGCAGGTTTTAAGTTTAACCAAATACTTTTCCCCCTCCTGGTGTTAGATTGCTTTTTAACACCTAAATGTAGACTTCAGTTTGTAAATTTAGTCGATTTTTCCCGTAAAAGACAAAATTATTTATCAGGAATTGTCCACGATGCAAGAAAATAAACTATGCATCAAAATCCAACAGTTTCTTGACCCATCATGTTACTGTGACAAGTTTAAATGTCACTGTAGGCTGTAGTTCAGGAGTTAGAGCAGATCATCTACTACATCTACATCTGGGCAAGACACTAACGCCAAGCTCTCTAATGCATCCTTGAGGGTAAGAATGTGTGTGAATGTTAGCTAGAAAGCACTTCAGTAGAAAAAAGTGCTTGTGTGAATGAGCCAAGCTGTGTAAGCTGTACGTGCACTGTTTCGTAGTGTGCATGTTGTCCCTGGTAGGAAACCTGCTCACCAACTGCAATGGCTTACTTTTTCCTGTTTCCTTCTACTCCCTCCCACTCTCTAGTGAATTTAGATCGCTAAATCATACAAAGAAAACTAGTGAATCAAAATGACGCTAAAATTTCTCATATCATCTGTTGCATATGTCAAAAAACAGCTATTGAAATCTTACAAACAAAAGCATTTGCTTCTACTGTGGTGTAGTAAGGAGGATTAAATTTGTTCTTTTTAATACACTGTTTGCAGGGAGAGAGGGGCAAGAAAGGCAACAGGGGGGCCAAAGGGGATAAGGGAGACCAAGGAGCACCTGGATTAGATGCCCCCTGTCCATTGGTATGTCAGTAGTTCTGTGTTTAGCCATGAGGCAAAGGGAAGAAGCAGCAAGTTACTCTCAGGACATTTCAGTTGGACAGCTTCCTTTTGCCTCATTTAATGTTTCTAATCAACCTCAGAGTGGTTTTGGTCCAGTGGTCCAGCTGTAGGTTATTTTGACAACACGACTAGAATCAATATACATCCTTAAATCCCTCATCCATTCAAAAAACCAAAGGAGGAAGTGTAGGACATTATAATAATATCACACTATCACACCATGCGCAACTATCACTGCTGGTAATAATCATTTTCATAATCATAGTCATAATAATATATCTGTATCTTTCAAGTGGCATACTAAGGAGCAGTAATACTACATAAATGATAAATTAGGCATTACTAATACCTTAGTAATGCTTAATAGTGTGACATTATTATAAAATACTACTGAAAAAGAAAGACATTCATGAGAGCAAAGATGCTTGAGACTGGATCACAGCTATGATTGAGGAACTTTTCTTCCAGGTCCCAGACAGACAGGAAACAGGCAGCCACAGAGACACCAAAGTATTCCCACTCCACGCTGAACTTTCTTCCTGCACCTTCACCTCTGCAGCTTTGTAGTAAAGAAAGTTAGACAGTTCAGCATAGACTAGCTATAGGCAAGAGCTTCTAATACTAAATCAAAATCAATAGCATACCTACTGTCAGATTTCTCTCTGGTGTTATTTTATCCATTATGTCCATCAGCACTGTTGGCTCTGTTCTTCCAGCCATGGTGCACTGGTTGTTTTGAACAAGCAAAGCAATCAAAGACTGGGGAAGATGCTGATGGTCTGCTCTACTTGTACCAGTCAGATACTCTTAGTGAAATGTTAGAGAACATTAACCTCTGCATTAGAATCAGAGAAACCATTTCCTTGCAAGTCCATATCAGTGAGCCCGGTTCCTGTCAGTCTCAGGTTTCCTGCATGTTTAGGAAACTGAAGTCAGTGACATCGTGGAGAAACATCGAGATCTTCCTGCCATTAAGCAGTGGAGGGAAAACACTCTTCTGCTGCACGAGCTGCAAAACTCTTTTTTTAAATGGCTGATTTCACAAACAGGGTTTCCGAGGCATTAAAGGGGAAAAAGGTGAACCGGGCTTGCCAGGCCTGGACGGGCTGGATGCCCCTTGCCCTGTGGTATGGTGCTCTTTCTTTCCCTTTACTAGCATGCCTTTAGCTACCCTCAACCACACTCCTCTTTATGGATCCTACAGTGCATCGCTGTAAACAACAATATGCACTTTTGCATGATAGTTTAAATTTATTGTAATCAACTCACTGCTTCCTCTACAATATGGTGAGACAACATAACATAATCAAGAGTGATTATAACGACTAAAAACCTTTGAAACATAACATCACGTACAATTGTGACTAATACACCAACCTCGGATCTAAAACCTTCACAGTGTTATTTTCAAATATAGTAATGCCTTTAGTCATGGTTTCTTACACTGTTTCTTGCATGGGGCACTATTCTTCCCTATCTACAAGGCAATAGACTACCACAGGGAGTGAAAACCAGCCACAGGGGCCAGTAGCCACCATGTGCTATTTCCAAGCCCGGATACATGGGCAGGGTTGCATCAGAAAGGCATCCATTCTTTATGATCCACAAACATGTGGATTTAGTGTGTCCTCTACACAGGAGACTTGTTGATGGAATATAATCCTGGCTTAATTTTCATTTTCTAAAATATTTAAAAGTAGAATGGGAGGCAAAGCCTTCAAATTTCAGACCCCTCTTCTGTGGAACCAGCTCCCAGATTGGATTCGGGAGACAGAGGATATAGTAAGGGCTTTCTTACACTGCAATGGGTCTAGGCTACTTCCCATGATGCATGGAGTGTTTCAGTGTTTCTTGTTATCTCACCTTTTTCACTCTCTATGTGCTCACACACCGCTCTCCATCTAATTATTAGTTCTTATTAATCTCTGGCTGTCTTTCCCATCGTGTCTTATTTCTTTCCTGTCACCCCCAACTGATCCCGGCAGATGGCCGCCCCTCTCTGAGCCTGGTTCTACTGAAGGTTTCTTCCTGTTAAAAGGGAGTTTTTCCTTCCCACTGTCATCAAGTTCTTTCTAAAAGGGGGTTGTTTGATATTTGGGGTTTTCTATTATTGTAGGGTCTCTATCTTACAACCCTAAGTCCCTTGGGGTGACTGCTGGTGATGAGGTTCAGAACTGAATTGAATTAAATACAGGATAGTATTCAAGGGATAGGTTCAAGGTAGGGGTGAGATCAGCAGTGATGGGCTCTGAGCCGCTTGTTATTTGCAGTGGTGATGGAAAGGTTGACAGGTGAGCAGGCAGGAGTCTGTCTCTGACTGTGATGATTGTAGACATGATCTACAGTGAGAGGAAGGATTTATTCACTGGAGGGAAAATACATGAATTCTCTAGTACTAAGTTGAAGTCCATGTATGTGAATGAGGGGAGACGGGTGAAAAAGAGTAAAGAAAAGAGATTTGCTAATCTGTTTATTTAATGTAGTCATGAATCTGTTAATCTGTAAAGCAAACTGATTAGGTCTTCTTGATTGCCTTTCCACAGGTAAGGCTTAGACTTTATTATAAAATCTACAGGGTGAGCCAGTTATATGGATACACCGTAATAACATGGGAATGGTTGGTGATATTAACTCATTCACTGCCATTGACGTCTATAGCCGTCAATTGCAGTGAATGAGTCAATGGGTTTAACTCATTCACTGCCAATGGCTGGCAGTGAATGAGTTAAAGTCCTGTTTGTGGCACATTAGTATATGTGAGGGGGCAAACTCCTCAAGATGGGTGGTGACCATGGTGGCCATTTAGAAGTCGGCCATCTTGAATACAACTTTTGTTTTTTCAATAGGAAGAGGGCCATGTGACACATCAAACTTATTGGTAATGTCACAAGAAAAACAATGGTGTGCTTGGTTTCAACGTAACTTTATTCTTTCATGAGTTATTTATAAGTTTCTGACCACTTATAAAATGTGTTCAATGTGCTGCCCATTGTGTTGGATTGTCAATGCAACCCTCTTCTCCCACTCTTCACACACTGATAGCAACACCGCAGGAGAAATGCCAGCACAGGCATCCAGTATCCGTAGTTTCAGGTGCTGCACATCTCGTATCTTCACACCATAGACAATTGCCTTCAGATGACCCCAAAGATAAAAGTCTAAGGGGGTCAGATCGGGAGTCCTTGGGGGCCATTTAACTGGCCCACAATCACCAATCCACTTTCCAGGAAACTGTTCATCTAGGAATGCTCGGACCTGGCACCCATAATGTGGTGGTGCACCATGTTGCTGGAAAAACTCAGGGAACGTGCCAGCTTCAGTGCATAAAGAGGGAAACACATCATCATGTAGCAATTTCAAATATCCAGTGGCCTTGAGGCTTCCATTGATGAAGAATGGACCCACTATCGTTGTGCCCCATATACCACACCAAACCATCACTTTTGTTGGTCCAACAGTCTTGGAGGGATCCATCCAATGTGGGTTAGTGTCAGACCAATAGTGGTGGTTTTGTTTGTTAACTTCACCATTCACATAAAAGTTTGCCTCATCACTGAACAAAATCTTCTGCGTGCACTGAGGGTCCTGTTCCAATTTTTGTTTTGCCCATTCTGCAAATTCTGTGCGCCGATCTGGGTCATCCTCGTTGAGATGCTGCAGCAGCTGGAGTTTGTAAGGGTGCCATTTGTGAGTAGCTAATATCTGCCGAAGGGACGTTCGCCTAATGCCACTCTCCCGTGACATGCGGAGAGTGCTGCGCTGTGGGCTCTTGCTGAATGAAGCTAGGACAGCCACTGATGTTTCTTCATTAGTTTTCTTGCATCCACATTTTGGCAAATCCAACACTGAACCATATGTCTGTGAAGGTTCTCAGTCATCCAGGTCATCGTAGTCAAAGTAGCTTGCAAAGAAAAGCGTCTGGACTTCTTTAAGTTGCTTGAAGACGTTTCACCTCTCATCCGAGAAGCTTCTTCAGTTCTAAGGTCAAATGGTGGAGAGTCCCAGATATAAACCTAGTGGGAGTGACCCCCCACAGAGGGACAAAAGGACCCCCTGATGATCCTCTAATCGCCTGAGCCAAGGTGTGAAATTGGGTGTGGGACCCAATCAGCCAGAGTTTCGGGTGTGTTCATTGTGAAACCTGGCCCCACCTTATCATGCGAATTCCTGAGGTCAGATGGCCCAGGATGTGAGTGGGCGTTAAGGCGTCAGGGAAGGGATCTCAAAACTGGATTATAGATGGCAGAGAGTTGGTGTCGTAAACCCCCGCCTCTGTTCAAAGATGGTCGCTCACAGTGGACATAGATGGCTTCTTTCACTCCTCTTTCAAACCATCTGTCCTCTCTGTCCAAAATGTGAACATTGGCATCCTCGAAAGAGTGTCCTTTATCCTTAAGATGCAGATGGACTGCTGAGTCTTGTCCTGTGGAGGTGGCTCTTCTGTGTTGTGCCATGCGCTTGTGAAGTGGCTGTTTGGTCTCTCCAATGTAGAGGTCTGAGCATTCCTCGCTGCACTGTACAGCATACACCACGTTGTTAAGTTTGTGTTTTGGCGTTTTGTCTTTCGGGTGAACCAGTTTCTGTCTGAGTGTGTTGCTGGGTCTGAAATACACTGGGATGTCATGCTTGGAGAAAACTCTCCTCCTTTTTCTGATACACCGGCTACATAGGGGATGACAATGTTGTTGCGTCTGTCCTTCTTATCCTCCTTCGCTGGTGTCTGGTCTTCTTTTCTGTGCCTCTTTGCTGACTTTGAGAACGCCCATTTAGGATAGCCGCACGTTTTGAGTGCTTCCTTTACATGTGTGTGTTCCTTCTTTTTTCCTTCAGGCTTAGAGGGAACATGTTCTGCCCGGTGGTGTAGGGTCCTAATTACTCCAAGTTTGTGTTCCAGAGGGTGATGGGATTCAAAAAGGAGGTACTGGTCCATGTGTGTGGGCTTCCGGTAAACTTCGATGTTGAGTTTGCCGTTCTCTTCAATGTGCACAGCGCAGTCCAGGAAAGGCAAACAGTTGTCCTTTGTGTCTTCCCTGGTGAACTTGATATTTTTATCCACAGCGTTAATGTGCGCAGTGAAGGATTCCACTTCTTGTGTCTTGATTTTGACCCAGGTGTCGTCCACATATCTGTACCAGTGGCTGGGTACTCTTCCTTTGAAAGAGCCAAGAGCCTTCCTTTCCACTTCCTCCATGTAAAGGTTGGCTACAATAGGTGACACGGGGGAGCCCATGGCACAGCCATGTTTTTGTCTGTAAAAGCCTTCGTTGTACTTGAAATATGTAGTGGTGAGGCAGAGGTCTAACAGTGTGCAGATTTGATCGGGTGTGAAGTTGGTCCTGTCCTCCAAGGAGCTGTCTTCTTGTAGTCGTTTTCTGACAGTCTCCACGGCCTCCGTGGTGGGTATGCAAGTGAAGAGAGAGACTACATCAAAGGACACCATGGTTTCATCTGGATCCTCTGCCATCTATAATCCAGTTTTGAGATCCCTTCCCAGACGCCTTAACGCCCACTCACATCCTGGGCCATCTGACCTCAGGAATTCGCATGATAAGGTGGGGCCAGGTTTCACAATGAACACACCCGAAACTCTGGCTGATTGGGTCCCACACCCAATTTCACACCTTGGCTCAGGCGATTAGAGGATCATCAGGGGGTCCTTTTGTCCCTCTGTGGGGGGTCACTCCCACTAGGTTTATATCTGGGACTCTCCACCATTTGACCTTAGAACTGAAGAAGCTTCTCGGATGAGAGGTGAAACGTCTTCAAGCAACTTAAAGAAGTCCAGACGCTTTTCTTTGCAAGCTCCTTTGACAACACTGAACCAGTTTCACGAAACTTAGCAAGCAGTTTGCTAGCTGTAGCATGGGAGATGGGTGGTCCCGTAGGGTGTCTTGTATTGAAATCTGCTGCAATGACCTCGTTACTGCGTTCACCAGATATCAACACAATTTCGATCCGCTCCTCACGTGTTAACCTCTTCGACATGTCAATGGCTGTGAACAAAGAGAAACTTGTAAATAACTCATGAAAGAATAAAGTTACGTTGAAACCAAGCACACCACTGTTTTTATTGTGACATTACCAATAAGTTTGATGTGTCACATGACCCTCTTCCTATTGGAAAAACAAAAGTTGTATCCAAGATGGCCGACTTCTAAATGGCCACCATGGTCACCACCCATCTTGAGGAGTTTGCCCCCTCACATATACTAATGTGCCACAAACAGGACTTTAATATCACCAACCATTCCCATGTTATTACGGTGTATCCATATAAATGGCCCACCCTGTATTATTCCTTTCACAGTCTGACAACTGAAAAGGCTCAGTCTGAATCACAGCAGCCCGTGTGTTAAAGCAAATATATCTCTAAGTATAGAGGCACCTAAAATTCTTGGTTTTCCTTTTTGTGAAGGAGACATCAAAGTTTTATCTGTCACATACTTTTGGAAAAAAAATTGGGAATCGGTGAAATATTAGGTATGTCCCAATTCATAGGCCGCATCCTTCTGAGGCCGCATTTGTAGGCCTATTACGTCACAGCGACACGACAAGAGCTGTCCAAATTCGGCCCATGAAGACCGCAAAGGCCAGGTCCTCTGAAGGATGCGGCCTATGAATTGGGAAATAGCTGTTGACTTTACCTGCTTATTGTAGCAAAAGTCTGTAAATGCCATAATATGCATGGTTGTTGCTATGGTGATAGTGTTTTTCTGTACAACTTGCAACAGCTGTAGTCCCAGATTTCATCCTGAAAGGACACACAAATGTAATTTCATCAATGAAAACTGCAGAAATAAATACTGTTTGTACCATGTCAACATATCTCAGGCTGCTTCCGCTCTTCCAGCTGTATTTGTTTCATTAGCATTGATACAAACTCAGTGCTGACATTTATAATTCTTCACAGAATAGCTATTGTTCAGGTTTAAACTATTTAGATGTAATTATAGAGTCGTTTTCAGGCCTGAAGGAATCTACAAAATCTGCATGAGTTGCACTTGTAGAATGCTGGGTGGTCAAAATGTGTTTTTATTTTCATATAATTGTAAAATGATTCAATATACTGTCCATTGTTGCTTCTAATATTGTCTCTTTTTTACTCTACATGTTCCAGGGAGATGATGGTTTACCTGTACCTGGATGTTGGAATAAAGTACGTTTGTCACAGCATTGTGTTTTTGCCTGACATGCTAACTTCATGGGGAACATTGTGTGACCTAACAACTAACATTTTGCCTTTTGTTTTTCCTTGCAGTGACGATAACTTTGGAATGGCTTGTGTGATGTACATAGGATATTTATTTTTTTTACTATTACTATTCTATTACACATGGAAAAAATAAATATATATGGCAATTTTGTACATATTGTTTATTTTAATAAATATGACGGTGTGTATGTAATGTTTTTTATATATCTATGCATTGTTTTATATGATTGGCTAAGAAAAATGATAATGTGACTGAATTTGCATTTTGTGAAGAGAATAATGCTCTTTAACTTATTGCATTATGTTTTGCTCTATTGTGATAGACCATGCTGCACTGGGATGTGGGGCTGGCAACATTTCTAATTTAGCCTTGGAAAGTCTTGGTTGAACTCTCCTCTGACAAAGTGTTGAAAACTATAATAATGAGCGCAAGCGCTGCATATAGACTAGTTTAAATTTTACTATATGTTCACACAGGGACAGGAAGCTATTTTAAATGTGCACTTTGAATTTTAGACTGTTGTGCTCATATTAAACCGAAGAACATGAAGACATAAGAGATCAATCTCATGTTTGTCCAGTAACTACTATACTGCAGTGTCACATATTCACTTCCAGCTTTCCTAGGCATGCTGACCACCACAACTCACACTGTAGGGGATACAGTGTGAGTAGATACAAGCTGAAAAAATGATAAATAACTCTAAATATGTTTTATATTTTAGATCCCACCCCTTGCCTCGCTGAAAGCCCTGCATACCCTTGGCCCTTGGCTCAATGAACTTCATGATGTAGTCACCCAAAATGGTTTCACTTCACAGGTGTGCCTTGTCAGGGTTCATTTGTGGAATTTCTTGCCTTCCTTATGAGGTTGGGACCATCGGTTGTGTTGTGCAGAAGTCAGGTTGGTGCATGGCTGACAGCTCTATTTGACAGAACCAATCAGTTAAGTAAAGAGAAACAACAGTCCATCATTACTTTAAGAACTGAAGGTCAGTCAGTCCGGAACATTGCTAAGACTCTGCAGTCACAAAAACCATCAAGTACTATGACGAAACTGGCTCACATGAGGACCGCCCCAGGAAAGGCAGACCAAGAGTCCCCTCTACTGCTCGGGAAAGAAACACAAGGAATGGACATTAGACCAGTGGAAATCTGTGCTTTTGTCTGATGAGTCCAAATTCAGGCACAATGAACCCGCATGGCTACCACAGCATCCTGCAGTGACATGCCATCCCATCATGTATTCTCTAACAGGGACAATGACCCCAAACACACCTCTAGGCTGTGTCAGAGCTATTTGACCAATAAGGAGAGTGATGGAGTGCTGCACCAGATGGCCTGGCCTCCACAGTCACCTGACCTAAACCCAGTGGAGATGGTTTGGAATGAGATGGAGCGCAGAGTGAAGGCAAAAGGACCAACTAGTGCTCAGCATCTCTGGGAACTCCTTCAAGACTGTTGGGAAACCATTTCAGGTGACGACCTCATGAAGCTCATGGAGAGAACGCCAAGAGTGAGCAAAGCAGTAGTCAAAGCAAAGCGTGGCTATTAGGAAGAATCTACAATATAAAAAAAGTTTTATTTAATACTATTTTGTTTACTATATAATTCCATATTATGTAGTAAACACAAAGGAGAGTGTAACTACCATGATGTCAGCCCGTGAGGTTTGACTCTGGGGATACTGTATTTGGAGTGTAAAATTATCAGCTAATCCTAGCAAGTTTTGGTGGGAAGCTGCATTTCGTGTCAGCAGTGTGCTGGCTTTTAGTGCTAAGTAAAGAACATCAATAAAATAGAATTTCACTCACCAAAACAGAAACAACAACTCTTGTAATATGTAACAAGCCATACTGTTTGTTAGAACAAGCTGCTTCACTTGTTTTTTGCTGTGTAGGATCTTAGTACCATTAGCAAGAATGCAATGCAGCTGCCATATATTTTATTAACTGTATGTTTCAAATCAAATTTTCTGCTGTCCTGCATATTATACATGTAGTTTCATATAGTTTAGAAGTGAGCTAAATGAGAGAGAAGCTGTGTATGGGACAATTAACCTGCAGAAGTTGACTCATGTTATCAGAAGTTTAACATTTTTAGAAGTTTAAAAAAGGGTGTACTCTAAAAGTATTATGTTATTAAATCGAGAAAATAGCTGTTCTGTCTCTTGCATACATACTGCTACAGTATGAAAAAGTATTTGACCTCTTTGTGATATTTATTTATGTATTTATTTTCATATTTGTCTGTAGACGTGATCAGCCACAGTTGTCTGTATCAGCACACAAATCAAAGCAGCAACAACCATTTGGATAAGCCTTATTTATGTAAATTGAAGTTTTTGTAACTGGCTGGCTCTAAGCTGTAAAATTGGTCATTTTAACAGTCGTTTTGTGGGGAATGATAAACCTTTAAGTCACAGTTTTTTGGCCGGTCTGTGTTGCCGTTCCTATTCAGCTGAAGAGGTCGCCCATTGCATTATATCCAGACCAAACTTTGCAAAGTGATGAGTTCATCAGTTAGGAGATCTAAACGTAGAGTGCTGTTAAACTGTTTTTAAGTTATCCAGTATTGCAAAGTGCTTTTAACACTTATGTCAAGAAAGAGGGCATCAACCAAGATTTTGTAACAATTTTAATTCCAAGAAGATTGATCCTGTAAACTAAATGTCCAATTGCACAACAGGAAAGTAACAGCTCTGTGTTGCTGCTTTGTGTTATTCCTCTACGTTTAGTTCATTCTAAATAGTTTTGTCAAATTCTCCTGTTTTATGACCCTTGGGTTCGGTATCCTAGTGCCGTTTTTTTTCTAGTATTCACCCCAAACATTGCCACTCTCATTTAAGGCTGCTGCTGCTGCAATCTCCTCATAGTCTCATCCTGTTATGAAGAAAGCTGTAACCTTATTGGACAATGTACATCCTTTTTTTTTATTATCCACAAACACTTTTTGTAACAGCTGTTCTCATTAACCTCATTAACAACAGTGAGCGGATGAAATGAATCCATTATATGCTGCTCTTTGACAAAGCTTTGTGTGTGATGTGCTCTGCCTGGATTTGAGGTTGCCATTAGAGATTATTGTTGGATCCTTCCCAGCAAATATTCATTGTGTCATTTTGCTGCACCTAAATTAACTTAGTCACCAGTTAGCCTTGTTTTTGCTCTGATATTTATCATGCATACTTGTGCTCAGATATTTAAAATATTTATTTTGTTCAGTGACAGTCATAATTAAGTTTACATTTATAATGATTTGGACTAAAAATAATTTAAGTGTACCCATTAGTTACAGAGTATCACAATCCAAATGGTAGACCCTGTTTAATCTGCGCTCTAGAGGATTGCATTGTTTTATGTTGTGAGGTTGTTGTTATGTCATTAACTTCAGTGCAATCCAGGTTTGAAGAGGTTTAAAACTGTATGTTAATAAAATACGTGGCATTTTTTACTCAAATTCTATGCTGTCCTACATATTATAAATGTAGATTAGTATAGTTATCATCACAGACGGTAAAGAACCAGCCGCTGCACTTGTTTTTCCTGTAATGTTTGACAGAGGTTAAAGGTAGCCCTTTGCCAGTAAAATAGGGAAAACTGCGTGAGCAAAAAAACAAACGGTATACTCTAAAAGTATTCAATTATTCAATCCAAAAAATTAGCTTTTCTACACTCTTACATACACAGTACTGTGAACAAGTATTTGCATCAAGGTATATTTTGTATAGAACTACAAATGTTTATGTCATCAAGTGTTTGCATTGACATGAGTCATATTTAATGCACGTTGGGCTCAGTGCAGATATACACTAAATTGCCAAAAGTATTTGCTCCACTGCCTACACACACATATATATGACCTTGAGTGACATCCCGTTTGTGGCGGGTGGGATTTGTGGTGTGGCTGCGGGGGAGACTGATACACTCGAGCTCAATCAGGTCATCATGCCTCCTCTGCATAAAAGACAAAAGAACTGGGTCCTGACGTTGTTGTCGTGCAGCTGCAAAATTGCAGCCGAGTGTACAGAGAACAAGCAACCAGAATAAAAGAGTGTGTGAAAAGTGTTAAGATGTGGTCGAGTTCGTTGTTCCCATGCCACAACATTTTTAATCCATAGGGTTTAATATGATGCTTGCTAGCTTCTGCAGCTAAACAGCTTCAACTCTTCTGGGAAGGCTTTCCACAAGGATAAGATGTGTGTTTATATGAGTTTGTGATCATTCTACACAGAAGTGCATGTGTGAGATCAGACACTGACATTGCAGTCTTGCATTTGAGTTCACTGTCTCTGCTGTAATTCATCCCAGTGTTGTTCCATTGGCTTGAGGTCAGGACTTACGTTGTAAACTGGTGTGCAGTCATGTTGAAACAAGAAGGAGCCATCTCCCAACAATTCCCACAAAGTTAGGAGAATTAAATTGTCCAGAATCTTTTGGTATACAGTGGTTCCTTGTTTATCGCGGGAGTTACATTCTTAAAATAACCCGCCATAGGTGAAATCCGCGAAGTAGCCAACTTTAATTTTTTACAATTATTATAGATGTTTTAAGGCTGTAAAACCCCTCACTACACACTTTATACACTTTTCTCAGACAGGAATGAACATTTTCACGCTTTCACTCTTCTTTAAACACTCTCAAAGTTCAAACCTTCGTAGAGAAGTAAGTCCAGTATTATAGAATGAAACCAAAGATCCAACCCTGTTTTCAGTTCCAACTACAAAGAAAGGAAATACAATCTATGTTTGTTTTCAACAGTGTCTTGCAAACAAGTTCAGGACACTAGGTAACACTGTAATATGCCCGGCGACTAACAGCATGATTCCTCTGTAATTAAAAGGAATTTCCGTGTATTTTATTTGAAATTACAATGTAATTATATTTATATACACATAGAGTTAGACCTCTACAATAAGTAGGGAGCAAGTCAGGCTTTTATGGGAAACAAATAATTAAAGTGCTTAGGAAAAGTGCTTAGGAAATTGTGCAGTACTTAAAATTACTTAAGTATGAAATAAATATAATCTAGCAGCTAAATCTAGCTTAATTTTGAGATATTTTACAGGAAATGAGACAAAAATTATACTGTAAGTACTAAAACTATAGGAGAAATGTATATATGCATATATTGACTATTTAGCCACTTTTATGGCTGGAGTAAATCAGAACTTAGGCAGCAGGAAGTAGGGAAGAGATGTCCAGTACATAAGTTCAGTCGAAATGTTAATATTTCTGCTGCTCTGTTATTTTTATTAAAACTGTGCTCATGTTTAAAGGGTCAACATCCTTTCCAACTGGCAAAGAAGTAGCACTACTGCAGATGATCTCCCACAAGCCACCAAAAGGAAAACTTTGGATATAGTGTTTGCAGTTTTTACCCAGTTGGCTTTTCAACTTTTTCCTGCAGGCTGGGCACAGGGCTAGTAGTGTCAGAGACTCTGGTGGCTATGCTCTGCTGAACACAGTAACCTCAAAAAGACTGGATAGTAGAACATTTGCTCCATGGTGTAGTTGGTCATTGAAGTGTTTCTGGACAGAACAGCAATGCGACTATCACAACCACAGAGAGCTAGAGGTCGAGACTTTACCTGCTGATCTGTTCCACTGACTCATCTATTTATCACCTAAAAAAAGCATGGTCACTTGCAATGTGTTGTGTTTGATTTGAAATCATTACCGTAACTGTGATAAAGAATTCAGAGCAGCTCACAGAGCAGATATATGCCATGTGTTTCCATGAAAAACCAAAATGCAAAGGGAGACCCACTTGATGATTCCTTACTGATACTAGTTGACACACTGCCTTTTTAAAAAGAAAATCCCTTTAACTGCAGCTATGACCATTTTTGAATGATTGTGCTGTATGTATGATGTGTGATACCAGCATCGCACATCATGTTTGTTCTCATATATGATATTTTTTACTTTTTTGTATGAACGCCATGTTCACTGCTGTATATGTATGTATTGTACAAGATGAGAATTTAATGTATAAATGTACGTAGCGTGTAAATGGAGTGCATGAATTAAACATCTTTTAAGTAGTGAATACGCATCACAGTTCTGAAAGGGTGGTATTCATATCTTGACTAATGATTTCTTGAGAAATGTATAATTTGTAAAATACTTTGACCTATTGTTTACCAGAAATTACATAATTTTAACATTTGCATCTTCCATATGTCCAGCCCCGTCACTTATTCTGGCTCAGAAAAGTCACATTTGTTACCCATTATATTGAAATGTAATTACTCTTTTTCCATCTAAAAACAACACAGCTTAAATCTTTTTGCTCATTTGTTACTGTACATTGAGATAGCATAAAATGACTTGTCAGCATTTCACCTTCCTGTTATTGTAGTTCAGATGTACAGAAGCATTCCATGTCATCCTGACAGCTGCCATGTAAACAGACTCGGGTCAAAGTCGTATTTTATTTTATGGGGATTTTTCAGTTTTGGAGTTCATTAGTAAAAGAATGATGTTTGATTTTTTTCATTGGGTACAAGTGCACCTGGAAAATTATAGTTATATTTATTAAAATTTAAAACGAAATTATGAATCACGTAGCTTCAATCAATATTATTTTAAACATAAATCATAAGTGTCAACACTACGGAAGCGTAGAGCTGCCATCCAGGCAAAAGAAAATTCGAGCTATATGACATTATAACATGAAAACTTTATTGTATATACTCACATTTGAACAACATAATATCACATATTAAAACATACATAATTATCACGTTATAACAAAAATGATAACTATATAAATTTTATATTGTAATAATGTGATAATATGTTGTTCAAATGTGAAAAGTATATTGTTAGAACAATAAACTTTTCACGTTATAATGTGATATGGCTCTATTTTTCTTTTGCCTGGCTGGCAGCTCTATGCTTCTATGTAATGCAGCTTCAAAAAAAAAAAACCAATACTAGTAAAGAAAAGACTTCTATCACATTTATTTCTTTTCTGACAGTGCTGTCTATGAAATAATGTTGTTGTTTCATTTAAATGGGTTAAATATTGTGTTTGTTTTCTTTGGTTGTCAAATAATGTTGTTTATTAGCTAATCATATGCTGTTTTGTTTATTTGATTTTTTTTTTTTTTTGAATTGGTGTTTTATTTATTTAACTGTTTGTCTATTAGATCTGGATCTTTTGTCTAAAACTGCATCCTCCACCAAGTCCATTTTTGCAATCTCCAAATAACCTTCTGGTTGTGCAATGTATATTGTGTATTATATAATCAGTTTTATATGTTTAGTTGCATCATTGGTTTATCTGCTTATAAATCTAATTACATTTGTCCCTTAGCTGTACTTATTAAGGTTTTGTAGACATGCAGCCCCCATCCACATGATGCCCCAGTTATACAGGCCTTTGTACCAGTCACTGACCCCCCGACAACCACCTGTTGCTAGGGAAAATGTGTAATGCCCAACTAGTTTGCAAAACCAGTGGACTTATCTACAAGCTCTGGTTAGCTACTTTCCTAGCTGTAGTGAAACTATGAAGAGGGCAACACAAACAGGAAAGTTGTACCTCCACCCAGTAAGACAACAGTTTTCAGAAACCACTGCCAACCAGTCAGGAAACAAACATTTTCCTCTGGTAATTTGTGACTTTATCAAATCCAGTATCCAGCAGGAACTCTTTGGCAATATGTGCATTACTTAAGATGATACACGTCAATAACCTGATCACTTAAGCTGCAGTGTCCTGAGTTCTCAGCCATAAGGCAGAAGATATAATTGTTTGATGATTTGTTTAAAAGTACTTGTTCTAATTTATGTTACAGTTTTCAGCTATGTTTTCTTTCAACTTGCATTCAATATGTTTCCCCTTTTTTGTGCTGTAACAGATTTTGTATCTAAAAAATATTTAGCGCTTTCTGTTTTAAGCCTCTACATTTCTGTTTTTTGACTTTATCTGATTTTTTGTTTGCATGGTTTATTCAAAGTACCAATTTATTACTGATACGTTGTTGCAACAAAAGGCTAATGACTAATCTTGTTGCAGGAATTTGTTTTATGCAACATAAGAACAATGTGAACATATACAATACAGGTTTTGATTAACCATCTGTAAGTTCTTCTAGAAAAGCTGAAAAGTAGTACTTTACATGATAAGTGCACAATGCAATTGTTGGCAAAGCTCTAACCCAGCAACATGTGTATGTAACATCTACAGTGGGGCAAAAAAGTATTTAGTCAGCCACCGATTGTGCAAGTTCCCCCACTTAAAATGATGACAGAGGTCAGTAATTTGCACCAGAGGTACACTTCAACTGTGAGAGACAGAATGTGAAAAAAAAATCCATGAATCCACATGGTAGGATTTGTAAAGAATTTATTCGTAAATCAGGGTGGAAAATAAGTATTTGGTCAATAACAAAAATACAACTCAATACTTTGTAACATAACCTTTGTTGGCAATAACAGAGGTCAAACGTTTACTATAGGTCTTTACCAGGTTTGCACACACAGTAGCTGGTATTTTGGCCCATTCCTTCATGCAGATCTTCTCGAGAGCAGTGATGTTTTGGGGCTGTCGGCGAGCAACACGGACTTTCAACTCCCGCCACAGATTTTCTATGGGGTTGAGGTCTGGAGACTGGCTAGGCCACTCCAGGACTTTCAAATGCTTCTTACGGAGCCACTCCTTTGTTGCCCGGGCGGTGTGTTTTGGATCATTGTCATGTTGGAAGACCCAGCCTCGTTTCATCTTCAAAGTTCTCACTGATGGAAGGAGGTTTTGGCTCAAAATCTCACGATACATGGCCCCATTCATTCTGTCCTTAACACGGATCAGTCGTCCTGTCCCCTTGGCAGAAAAACAGCCCCATAGCATGATGTTTCCACCCCCATGCTTCACAGTAGGTATGGTGTTCTTGGGATGCAACTCAGTATTCTTCTTCCTCCAAACACGACGAGTTGAGTTTATACCAAAAAGTTCTACTTTGGTTTCATCTGACCACATGACATTCTCCCAATCCTCTGCTGTATCATCCATGTGCTCTCTGGCAAACTTCAGACGGGCCTGGACATGCACTGGCTTCAGCAGCGGAACACGTCTGGCACTGCGGGATTTGATTCCCTGCCGTTGTAGTGTGTTACTGATGGTGACCTTTGTTACTTTGGTCCCAGCTCTCTGCAGGTCATTCACCAGGTCCCCCCGTGTGGTTCTGGGATCTTTGCTCACCGTTCTCATGATCATTTTGACCCCACGGGATGAGATCTTGCGTGGAGCCCCAGATGGAGGGAGATTATCAGTGGTCTTGTATGTCTTCCATTTTCTGATGATTGCTCCCACAGTTGATTTTTTCACACCAAGCTGCTTGCCTATTGTAGATTCACTCTTCCCAGTCTGGTGCAGGTCTACAATACTTTTCCTGGTGTCCTTCCACAGCTCTTTGGTCTTGGCCATGGCGGAGTTTGGAGTCTGACTGTTTGAGGCTGTGGACAGGTGTCTTTTATACAGATGACGAGTTCAAATAGGTGCCATTCATACAGGTAACGAGTGGGGGACAGAAAAGCTTCTTACAGAAGACGTTACAGGTCTGTGAGAGCCAGAGATTTTCCTTGTTTGAGGTGACCAAATACTTATTTTCCACCCTGATTTACGAATAAATTCTTTACAAATCCTACCATGTGAATTCATGGATTTTTTTTTCACATTCTGTCTCTCACAGTTGAAGTGTACTTCTGGTGCAAATTACTGACCTCTGTCATCATTTTAAGTGCGGGAACTTGCACAATCGGTGGCTGACTAAATACTTTTTTGCCCCACTGTATGTGGTTGCTGGAGTCGATATAAAAGCCATTACAAGAACTCCAGGAAGCTTAGAGAAATTCACAGAATCCAAGTATTTCACAAAGGTGATCCAAGACATTGAGGTAGAGGTATTCATACTAAAAGTTTAAAGTTCTTTGATAATGACAATTCCCCACAGAGCTCTTTACATCAAGCCCTCACACATTCTGCGGTGGGTTTTTTCTTGCTGTCTATTTAAATTAATATATATTAATAGCTATTTTAAATGAATTGGTGCATAAACAGTTAATTTACTTTACTTCAAAGTATAATTCTTGATATATAATTTCTTTGATTTGAAAGTTTGAGACAGAGAGGAGGTGGGCATTAAATGTAGAATTTGCATGCTACTGTTTAGCCTGTTTATTTTTTTCTTATTTTGGTAATAGATCATTAGATGTACTGTCCATTTAATATTTTTCCCCAGCAAAGTTAAAAGATATGTGTCTGTGCTACCATGACACTAACCTGAATTGTGTCATGGTAGAAATTTCCGTGACACACAGCAATTTGTTAATTTAGGGTGGAGTCAGAAGAGAATGTTGATTTTGCTTTTGTTTTCCAGAGGAATGTTTTTCATTTTTATAATCCTAAAAATGGCAGCTGTTGTCACTGATTGACACAGATTCACTGTTCAATTCAGCGTCGAAGCAATTTGTCACTGACTCAGAATAAAGAATTTTACTTTAAATAGAATTATGTGTGTCTATGTATGGAGTCAACTTCTCTGCAGTAATAATTCAATTTTCAATTCAATTTATTTAGACAGCGCCAAACAGTCGCCTCAAGGTGCTTTATATTGTAAGGTAGACCCTACAATAATACATACAGAGGAAAACTCAACAATCATATGACCCCCTATGAGCAACACTTTGGTGACAGTGGGAAGGAAAAACTCCCTTTTAACAGGAAGAAACCTCCGGCAGAACCAGGCTCAGGGAGGGGCGGGGCCATCTGCTGCGACCGGTTGGGGAGAGAAAGAAGACAGGATAGAAGACTTGTGCAGAGAGAGCGAATGTCAAGTGACAGTGCCACCCAAAGGAAAGGAATATAACTGATAGGCAGGCTAGCAAACATAATAACGTGGTCTAGGAATCCATAGAGTGGAAGGGATGGTGGGAGAAGAGATCAAAGGAAATTTCTGACAATGAAAGACCTTTTTAGATGAATGAGTTGAACCCATTGACCGGTTGGCTCGACTCTGAACTGAAGCTCTGACAGTGACGCATGCATGGATTTTAAGACTTGTGGTGATGGCTTGACGACTCGTAAAAGCTTATATGAGCTTGTCTTGGAGTAGAGGATGGAGAGGGAATGCCTGGCTGGTTAATTTACTTTGGGTAAGGTAGCGATAACTACTGTGCCAGTTTCTGAAATGTACAGCGGTGACAGTAAGCAGAACTGAAATACTGATTAGAAGACAACTGCTTGCCATAAAAATAACCCCCAAAACCGGCAGAGAGGCAAGCAGAATTCCACCGAACATCGAAGAAGATGATAATGCTATGTTGGATGCTGTCAGAACCACAAGTCTGCCTGGATTGCTGTCTCGAATAACTGCATTTAGATGATGCTAGTGAGAGCACTTGAGAAGTGAAGGGACACCTTGAGGAATTAGGCCTATTTGCGAGTTCAAATGTCTTAAAAGGAGCAATAAAGGACAAAACCTGGTATCCAAACAATGACCAAAGAATCAGAAACAGACTTAAAGGAGGGGGTCTAATGGTCTAACATCCTTCAGTGGGCCCTATTCTCACTGCCCACCACTATGGAGACCAACAGGTCTTTGCCATAGAGTACCAGAATTGACAGGTCCACCACTGGCACTCTGTGTTGATTCACCCTATCTATCTATCTATCTATCTATCTATCTATCTATCTATCTATCTATCTATCTATCTATCTATCTATCTATCTATCTATCTATCTATCTATCTATCTCCCTCTCTCTCTCTCTCTCTCTCTCTCTCTCTCAACCAGACATTCTGATGAACTCACATGTTGGTCATCCTCAGACTTACCAGTTGACTATTTAAGCTGGAGGAAATTTCAGCTATGTATATATTCTTCCACAACCCTCAGACTGACAGGCAAAATAATTCAGTTTCTGGCTGCATTTATCAGTGTCACCAACACTATTTACAGTCTGTCTGACCACTTAGACATTTGTCTCATCCTTGGGCTATTCTGAACTTTCCGATTTAACTCAATTCTGTTTTATTTATATAGCACCAACATTCACAACAGTTGCCTCAAGGTGCTTTATACTGACTAATTCAGATTTAGCCTCTCCTCCACCAAGTACAATTCAAGCTGCCTGCTTGAATACTGAAAAATCAAAAAATAAATAAACAAACAAACATACAAACAAACAAACAAACAAAAAAACTAGCCACAATTTGCCTCCTTCTTGACTTGTATATTACAACATATAAAAGCACATTTGGAATCAAATCCACATTCTAGCTACTGCTGTAGGACAGGTATCACCTTTTTTTAATTCCTTAAGTTCTATTTAGGACCATGTCTCTTATACTTATTAACATATACATCCAACTGTTAATTTAAACTGCTGACGGCCGAAAAAGGTCAAAAGTCATGTATATTCACAGGTACAGTTATTTTCCATTAGACATGTTAATTTTACAGCCTCTTTTGTAATTGTAACGATATTTCATCTATTTACAAAAGTAACAGGAAAATTCTGTAGAATGACAGACTGTTTTTACAGTGTACATTAGACCACAATATTATGGATCATGTAATGTGCACTGCCATGCTTTGAAATCCAGTTTTAGACCTGGAATAAAAGAAGCTGTGGCTTCTTTTATTTCTCTGTTCACCGTTGACAATTGTGAGTGCTGCTTTAAGAGTATAGCAGGGTGTGTCCACACAGCTTTGTTACCCGCTCAGGCAGCCCAGTATCACGTGGTCTCAGCCTCTCCCTGGTTCACTGCCAGGCTCCCTTTCACTACAGCTTCACTAAAGCTTGAGTGGTTAATACTCAGACTGCTCAAACTATAGATTTATGCCTTTTCTTTAAAAGCACTGACATATTGTGAGGTAAGTGAACTGCTAAGTGTTTTGTTTTTTACAGAATATAAAATATTTTGTAGGGCTTTAAATTATCACTGGAAATTTCTTCTTGTTTCCTGGCAGACTAAGCACGGTTTAGTTCATTCCTGCCTGAGGTGTTCAGTTTCTATTCCTGCCTGTAGCCTTTTAAAAAAGCAGCAGTTGGCTGATATTGCTGTTTTTACATCAACCTTGAACAAACCTACAATTTATTTAAGTTATGGAGCGCCTGAAGTTAGTCTTGCAGTACTTCCAGTCCAACTCCGAGTCCATCTCCAATGGAATTTGTATCATCCTCGCCCTGGTTAGTGTCAAGCTTTACACCAGCTTCGACTTTAACTGCCCGTGCCTCCCTCAGTACAACAAACTTTACTCTCTGGGAGTGATGATAGTCCCGCCTATTATACTGTTCTTCCTGGGAATCCTTGTCAACCGGCATACAGGTGTCATGATGGACGAGTGGATGAGACCCATTGGGAACAGATCCAAAAATCCTGCTGTTGTCAAGTAAGTCAAGAATTTGCTATCTAACAGAAGCACACAGACAGGCTGCTGTTGCTATTATATGTAACTGCACAGTAAATGAAATGAAATGAAAGTACTGATTAGTACTAATTAAGCTCAGTGAAATCTGTAGTGTGCTGCATCACCTCTTCTTTTGATAGGTCTAGAGTGCAGGCAGAGCAGTTTATCAACTAGACTTTTTTTTTTACTATGGGATTTATTCCATAGTTCCATAATTTATTATTTATTTATTTCAGCATTAATGTGACCTTGTAGATGCAAGTCCCAAATCCAGATCCTTTTGTATTACACACCAAAGAAATGGACACTGTTCACATCTTTTCCTATTTTGTTTTGCAGGTACTTGTTCTCAGCCATGATCCAGAGGGCCCTGCTGGCACCAATGGTGTGGATCCTGGTCACTTTGCTAGATGGAAAGATCTTTATCTGTGCTTTCAGTGTGAGTGTAGACCCTGCACTCTTCTCAGGTAAACACATGCTAAACTATCCTTCTGTTAAATACCATCTTTTTAGTCTCACAACAGTTTTGGATGATATAAAGTTTTTTTTCGACAGGTATGCCTAATAACACAGGTCTGGATGTTCTGAAGATCATGGCCAAAGTACCCTGTAAGGAGGACGTTATCTTCAGGAATAGTTCTTTCCGTAAAGCGGTTTCTCGTTATGTTCGCTGCCATTCACAGGTAAGTTCTCAGCCACATAAACAGTCCCTTCTCCCTGGGGCACACGGGAATTATTATTTTTCAATGAACATTTGCTATTATTTAAAACCGACCTCCTATTAGTCTGTGAAGGATTTTACAGAAAGATGGATTGATCTGACCGAGTGTCAACCAATAAAGCAATTAGAATCTCGACTTTTCACATAGGAAATGTATTATTTACTTCAAAAAATTACAAACCCAGGGTGTCTATTATCACTGAAAAAGGAGGCCTTTAACAATAAAATACTGTAAAAGCTTGATTTATTGGATCAATGGCAAGAATATTAGATCTGTAACAAATAACAGACATCTGCAACACTCACATCACATTAGCTCTGACACGAGCCCTGTCAGCAGTGAGGTGTTACCCAACAGCAAGAAGGGCTTAGATATGAACCTGAATAACTCAGCCAGAGCCCTTCTATGTTGAGCACCTGTGTGGGTTCCTCCCGGGTCACCAAAGACATGTTTGTTGAGTTAACTGGCAATTCTAAATTGGCCATAGGTGTGAAAGACTGCTTATTTCATTCTGCTGGCTGTGTGAGGGAACGGTAACCTGTCAGGGTGTGCAGGAACAGTTAACAAAAATGTATACAGGAAATTGTCAATTCAATTTATTTATACAGCGCCAAATCACAACTACAGGTGCCTCAAGGTGCTTTATATTGTAAGGTAGACCCTACAACAATACATACAGAGAAAAACTCAACAATCATATGACCCCCTATGAGCAGTTTGTCATATTTGGTGACAGTGGGAAGGAAAAACTTCCTTTTAACAGGAAGAAACCTCCAGCAGAACCAGGCTCAGGGAGGGGCAGGGCCATCTGCTGCGACCGGTTGGGGTGAGAGAAGGGAGACAGGAAATAGCTTAGACAATGTTAAAAGCTTGTGAAAACATAGTGAATGCAATGAACTCATTATTTAGACATCCCATGTGCACCTAAAGTTTTAATGTTTGTTTTGTAATATCTACCGTATTTCCCGGACTACAAAGCGCACCTGAATATTAGCCGCACAAGCTAAAATCAGGGGAAAATCCTGTTTTGTGCATACATTAGCCGCACCTGACCAAAAACTGCAGGTGTTTCAATTTTGACTTATCATATGTAAGAGAATATGCACAAAGGAAATTGTCAGGAAAGAGATGGCTGTTTGGAGACACACCCCTTTTATTAATATTTTGGAAAACAAGTTACGGGTACATATTTGCATAACTTTTTAGGTATATGTACAAGTAGCGGTAATTACAAGTAGGAAACATGTACTGTGCTTCATAAACGAGTAACAAATGTAGTACATAACAATAACCTACAGCACACCAGAAAAATAGATTCAGACTACCTTTTAGGCTCAGGTGCAGTGACACGGCTTTAACAAGAAGAAAAGTCAGTCATTCACCACCATCTTTTTCTTCTTCCTGCGCACTAAAACCAAAGTCCTCTTCTCCAGTGTCGGATACAAACAGGCTCAGGGTGGCTTCGTCATCCACTCTCCGCTTCTTTCCTTCGTTGTCACTTTCAAAACCAAAGAAATCCTCGTTGTCAGAGTCGAACACCCTCAGAAGGGCCGTGGCGGTGTCCTCCTCTCCATCATGCAGCAGTCCAGCCCTTCAAATCCGTTGGTGATCGTGGATGTTTTCACACTTTTCCACGCTGTCAGATTCCACCGGTGGAGTTGGGCATAACTTGCTTTTCGCAAGTTTATTGCCGCTCGTCATCCACGCCTCCCGCTGAACGCGTAGCGCTACTTTGAATTTTGTTTTTCGCGCTACTTGTACAGCACTATGTTGCCTGGCGGATGGACACGTGACCAACATACCACTCTTGAACCCCTTGTGTGTCTGATCACATGCCCTTCCGCCAGGCAACGTAGTGCCGTACAACAGCGGAACAAACAAAACAAATCGTCTTACGATATCACAAAAATCAGGGACAATCCATAGAAAAGCCGCACCTGACTAAAAGCCGCAGGGTTCAAAGCTGGTGCAAAAAGTAGCGGCTTATAGCCCGACAATTACGGTACTCTGAACTTAAATCTAACAACAAAAACAGATAATAAAAACTTACACTTATAATGAAATGAATGACTAAACTAAAGCTACAATAACCGGCAATCCCGAAACAATCTGCTAAATTAATGAAAAACAAAAATTCAAAAATTCTAATGAAAACAATAGAACTTTGTTTTTAATACTTTTTCAACAGCAGCATTAAGAATGAGAGCTGGAAAAGCTGCAGAGCTTATTCTGTGCAAACAAATAACAGTCCTTTCAGGAAACTTATTCTTTGACTTACCAACCATAGCTTAGTAACAGTCTTTAAAAGACACATTTTGTCCTCTGAATTTTGATACTAAAAAACACGTTCACAACATTTTTGCTCAAAGCAAAGACTCATCAACCAATAAGCGACAAATTAGGGGAACCCAACCGAGGGATTAATAAAGTTTTATCTAATGTGATCTAAATGAACCCTTTAAGACCTACCATAGAACCAAGTGATATTTTTACATGGTGTGGTGCCATTTTTGGGAGCATTTCAAGTTGCTATACATCAATACAACAATTATAGCCCAGATTTTAATAATATGTATTCATTAAGTGCATAGTAATTACATAAATTGCAAAAAAGTGCAATAAACTACAAAAAAATTGAAAATCGTTTTTGCTTTTTTAACATATATTTCTAGTTAGAGAAATTTAAGAGGCTTATCCCTCAAAACTGTAAATACAAAAAAGTTGCACAAAATAGTTTCCTACCACAGGAAATTTATTTTGAGTGTCTTCATAGTTTTATTTTTGAAATACACCAATTTTTATACACTGTAGGAAAAATTTAAATAAATATTATACTGCAAATTTGCAAAAAAGCAGCATATGCATCAAAATAAACAATTTCCAGCAGTGCAATAAGAGTC
Source organism: Rhamphochromis sp. 'chilingali' (assembly GCF_963969265.1). Lineage (NCBI taxonomy): Eukaryota > Metazoa > Chordata > Actinopteri > Cichliformes > Cichlidae > Rhamphochromis > Rhamphochromis sp. 'chilingali'. The sequence continues at coordinate 34,010,253 of NC_137947.1, forward strand.
CTAAGCATCCCAGAAACGACACAGAAAATCATAAAGTCAAACATAACTTTTAAAAAGACCAGTATAGGCCCTGAGGCCCTGATGGTAAAAAAGACTACATTTCCGCGAAAATGACGTCACTTCCAGTTTCGGGTAGGTAATGGCGGACATGCAAAAGTTCGCGCTGACGTCTATTCCAACGTAGGAAGTGTTATGAACAGCTGATCGGATCGGCAAAGCGTGTTTCTGGAATATTATGTTTTTGTTCCTGCAAGCGCTTTTTATGCAGTTTTTTTCAAAGCTATACGTGGAAGGAAACTGTGACCTAGGACAAGCTGGTGGCATTAGATGTAAGTACAACTCCTCCGGTTTCATATGCAAAAAAAAATTATTGCGCTAGCTTACGTGGTTGCAGAGCTATCGGGATTTAAAAATAGTTACGTAAAACAGAGCGTGCCCGCTCCGACCGGCTCTAAAGGGTTAAACATTAAAGCACCTGCACTGGCTCTCTGTGGCCTTGTCACAGTCACTGCTCTGCTTACTGACAGTTTTCTTCGCTTTGCATGATTTGCTTTCTTATCCTGTCTAGGCGATTGGTTGGTCCATCCTCTTGTTCCTGATTGTACTGGGAGCACTGGGACGCCTCATCAAGCCCTGTTTTGACGACCATGCCACCTTCCTGCAGACACGCTACTGGAGCAACTATCTTGACGTGGAGCAGAAGCTCTTCGACGAGACCTGCGTCCTACATGCCCGAGACTTCGCCCGAAAGTGTGTGGTGCAGTTCTTTGAGGACGTCAGGGAGGACTCTCTACGTCTTCCACACCCGGTCTTCATCAGCAAATTCAGAGAGGAGTGCGATGATGAAGAAGAACAGCTTCATGGGATAACAAAACAGGAGCAAGTGGACCAGCTGCTAAACAAGTGGTATTACGGTAAACCTGAACTGGATGTGTCTAGGATTGCATACAGGCCCAGACCATGTGTTACCTGGGAGAACCATGAAGGGAAGACATTATACTCTGATGTGTAGTCCACATGTCCACTTAATTTGAGAGCCTTCTGCAACATCACGAACACCATCTTCAATTCAGCAGAGGATTCTGACAAAGGTTTCAAAACCGGAAGACTGGACCATGACATTTCAGTCAGTGATGGGTGTGTGTGTGTATATATATATATATATATATATATATATATATATATATATATATATATATATATATATGCAGAGATTTACCGACTACTTCTGCTAAAAGATGGCCACTTCTTTCAGAATCTGTCTTTGTCATTTCATCCACTGACTTCTGCTCAGTGACCTTAATCCTAGATGCTGTGACAGGACCTGGAGACTTATCAACTAAAGTTCTGGCAATCAGACACTTGACAATTTTCAACAGATGCTCATATTAAACGTTTCAAATAATGACAAAGAAGTGTGTAAACATGTGTGAGGGAATTGGATAAGGCCTGAAAGAGCAGATAGTGTTAAATTATATCAGCTGTAAATGCTCTCTTGAGTTGTTTCTGCATGAAGGTCATTTCACTGGCAGGTTACCAATGACACTCTGAGCATTGGAAATGGTCTAGCAGCAGTTAGTCAGTTAGGGACTTGACTTATATTGGCAAAGTTTATAGTTAGGGCTGGAAATTGTCTAATATGAATTCTGTTCATACTAGGGAGCATTCAAAAGTTTGTTTGTTTCCCCATCAGCTTCGTTATAAGCAATGACATTGTTTCCAAGGTTCTTGGTCTAATTTTCCTGTTATTATCTGGTCTACTGACTATTTGGTAAGATTCGTCTAACATGTTGGCTAACAAAGCAGCATTCAGTTCCATTCAATCCCCACAACTGATTCATTTACACACCAACCTGTATAAAATGGCTGTTTCAGAGGAAGAGTAAAAACAGGCAGTATGCAAAAGAGAAAGAACACATGAAGAATGCACCACTATAATGGAGTTCAGTACTAAAGCTAAAAACAGCTAAATTAAAATATGTCTCTTTCAAGAGTCAACAAAGTGGAAGAATTATGGTGTGGTGTATTATTTTTACCTTTGACCACTGACTATTTAGTGTTTGTTAGTAACAAAACCACAAAAATGTTTGTTTCCAAGTCAAGTCCAGGATCAAATGGACAAATCTGTTATAATAACTTGATGTTTTTGATTTGGTAAAGAGTGATAAAATGGTTTGTCTTCATATGAAACATGTTGCAAGAGTCATTTGAATTTGTTGGGTGTTGGCTGACAAGCTTTGCATAGGAAACATGGAGCTCACCCACAGATTGATTAAAAGATGCAAATAGACACTTGGCAGCAAACAAGCACTAAAAAAGACCTCTTTTTCAAGTTTCCCCATCTAGTTGCATTAATACATTCTTTTAACCCTTTAAGACCTACCATAGAACCAAGTCCGCCAGAGCTTATATTATATTTTTACATGTTGTAGAGCCATTTTTGGGAGCATTTCAAGTTGCTATACATCAATACAACCATTACAGCCTAAATTGTAATAATATGTATGCATTAAGTGCATAGTAATTACATAAATTGCAAAAAAGTGCAATAAACTACAAAAAAATTGAAAATCGTTTTTGCTTTTTTAACATATATTTCTAGTTAGAGAAATGTAAGAGGCTTATCCCTCAGAACTGTAAATGCAAAAAACGTTGCACAAAATAGTTTCCCACCACAGGAAATTTATTTTAAGTGTCTTCATAGTTTTATTTTTGAAATACACCAATTTTTATACACTGTAGGAAAAATTTAAATAAATATTATACTGCAAATTTGCAAAAAAGCAGCATATGCATCAAAATAAACAATTTCCAGCAGTGCAATAAGAGTCCTAAGCATCCCAGAAACGACACAGAAAGCCATGAAGTCAAACATAACTTTTAAAAAGACCATTATAGGCCTTGAGGCCCTGATGGTAAAAAACAACATTTCCGCGAAAATGACATCACTTCCGGTTTCGGGCAGGTCATGGCGGACATGTGATAGTTCGCGCTGATGTCTATTCCAATGTAGGAAGTGTTATGAACAGCTGATCGGATCGGCAAAGCGTGTTTCTGGAATATTATGTTTTTGTTGCTGCAAGCGCTTTTTATGCAGTTTTTGCAAAGCTATACGTGGAAGGAAACCGGGACCTAGGACAGGCTGATGGCATAAGATGTAAGTACAACTCCTCTGGTTTCATTTGCAAAAAAAAATGTATGCACTAGCTCACGTGGTTGCAGTGCTACCGGGATTCAAAAGTAGTTGCGCAAAACGGAGCGTGCCCGCTCTGACCGGTTTTAAAGGGTTAATGTGTATGGGTATGTATATGAGTTTTGTATTGCAAAATGAAAGGCAGTTACCACTAACGTTGCACAAGCTCCCATTAATGGCATTACTGGTTGAAGCTCTCAATTTGGGGCAACCGTGGCTCAGGGGGTTGGGAATCGCATCTGTAATCGGAAGGTCGCCGGTTCGATCCCTGGGCTCTCTGTCCTGGTCGTTGTGTCCCTGGGCAAGACACTTTACCCTACTTGCCTACTGGTGTTGGCCAGAGGGACCGATGGCGCGATATGGCAGCCTCGCTTCTGTCAGTCTGCCTCAGGGCAGCTGTGGCTACAACTGTAGCCTGCCTCCACCAGTGTATGAATGTGAGAGTGAATGAATAGTGGTATTGTAAAGCGCTTTGGGTGCCTTGAAAAGCGCTATATAAATCCAATCCATTATTATTATTATTAATTTACCGGTCTGTGATGGACCGAGTTGAAAAACAGGAGGAGCCCAGGAATTATTAGAAAAATATAGTTTCCATTTATTTAACCCCCAAAAATTATATTTACAAGACTAATAAATGTTGAGCTCATAAAAGGGTTAGGGGTTGGGTGAAAACAGGCCAACAGCAATCGGAGGCCTGACGGGCACTGTCCATCAATGGGGGCCGAGGGTTCTTGCCGGGAGGTGGAGTCCCTACCCCGGTGTTCAAAAAATTGCCTTTGTCTAGGGTGAAATGCAAGTCTGTGGGCCGTCGCGACGTTTCGGCTGGAGTAAGCCTTCTTCAGACTGGCCCAAAGCGATTCTAATTTGAGTTCTGCAGGTAAGTATATTTTCTTTTTCCTTTTTTAGGTTTTTTTTCAAGTTGAATTTGGTTCCCACCTGGTTAGGAGAAGGTAAGATGGGGGCTCGATTGCCGAAGGCAATCGGGCACCAATGCACAGGCCATTCCTGCTCCCGGCTCAAGGAACCATGTCCCCAACTTGGTGCCCTGAAAAAGGGATTATGTTAGCATCCTGGACATGAGGCTTACACTGTGATCAGCCCCAGATGGGGGAGGGGGGGGAAGGGGGAAAAGAGCGAGGGAGAGCGAGGGGTAAGAGAGTGAGAGAGGGAGAGAGAGAGAGAGAGAGAGAGAGGGAGAGGGAGGGAGGGAGGGTGGAGTTTGGAGTTGAGGGTCATCCCAATATAGGGTTAGGGGGTTAGGTTTAGGATTGAACTCAGGGTTAGGGGAAGGTAAGATGGGGGGTTAGGTTAGGGGAAATTGAAACTCCTCCCTGCACGAGGAGGGCAGGAGTAGGTTAGGGTTAGGGGGTTAGGGGAAATCAAAGTTGGGAGCACGGTCCCCGAGGGTTAGGGTAGGGGAATTGATTCCTCCTACGAGGGTAGAAGGAAGGTGCACGGGCCATCCCACGGGAGAACCCCCGATCCCTGTCTGGGTTCTCAAGGAAGGGACGTTGGCGTCGTCTTCCGTAGCGGACGACTTGCCACTCGTCCGCCATGACGAGTGGTTTTTAATATTGTAAATATAAATGAAATAAAACAAACTTGTTTTTAAACAACTAAAAGAGAGCCCAAGGCTTCAAAATCCCTTAAAATAAAACACCGTAAATTCGGTTCCAAACAACTAAAAGAGAGCCCAAAGGCTTAAAAATCCCTGAAACTAAAATACCGTAAATTCGGTCCCAAACAACGAAAAGAGAGCCCGAAGGCTTAAAAATCCCTTAAAAGAAACCCAGGTATTCGGTTGTTTAATATAAACAAAAATAAAAAATTCTGCAAACAACTAAAAGAGAGCACAGGGGCTTGAAAATCCCTAAAAACAAAAAACCGTGTTTTCCGGTTGAAAAAAATCAAACGTGCCTCAGGCAACGTTTCGACCCTAAAAGGTCTTCCTCAGGCCTGTGAGGCACGAAAGAAAATAAAACCAACAAAAATCCAAGCGCTCAAAACAATGGCTGGCTGCTGGAGATGTGCACTGTTTGGCTGTCGAAAGCAGAATGAGCTCTCTCTCCTGCCTGCGCTCCTTTTATACCCTCTGGTCTGTTGTGCGTTTTAAACCGTTCTTTTGAAATGTTTTTCCAGTTTCCCTGTATCCTTTTAAAATTAGGGCTTGACATTATACTACAATGAATTATACAACATGGACTGAAATTATACACTATTTAAATGTATTTATTTATTTATTTATTAGCGTGAGTACTTTTTAATATTTGAGTGTATAATTTTTATATTTATACTTTGACATCACAACAATGAATTTACTGTCATATTAGGGTTGGACATAAAGCCAATTGGGGTTATTAGGGGATGTGGGGAAGACTAGGCCCGGCTATGCCGGAACCTAAGTGCACGGTCCATCACTGGGACTGGTATTGGTGCCCCCTGATCAAAAAATTACCCTAAGCGGGTGTAGTGCACTGTGGTGGGCCATTCGCGACGTTTAGGGTTAGGGGGTTAGGGTTAGGTTAGGGGAAATTGAAACTCCTCCCTCGTTTAAGAGGGCAGGAGTATGTGCACGCTCCGCACCATGACCCTTCCCGAGACCCGTTACGTTATCGCCACCCCATCTACCGTATCCGGCAATCCCCAGATCCGAATCGAGGTAAGTACCGTCCTTTTCTTTTTTAGGTTCAGGTAAGTACCAAATTGTGTCTAATTTTGCCGAATTTGTGTTTTATTTGTCCTGTTCTTTAGGTTCTTAACTGTTTTTTAATAAAATTTGTCTTTGCTCAATGAATTTAGTCTCTGTGTCGTTTTTATTTCCAATTCTTAGGCTTTTAAACTGTTTTTATCCATAAATTATCCAATTTTTAGGTTATAGATTTATGATAGTCCATATATTAGGTTTTTAATTTTTTAGGCCAGTAAATCAATACATAAATGAAAAAACATCAAAAGAAATCCCCCCCGAAAATAACAAACTAAAATAACAAACTAAAATAACAAACAAAAACACGTTTTAGTGCTGACGCATGGCTGTAGCTACGTTTCGGCTGGATTGTGCCTTCTTCAGGCTGTGCACATGCGTCGCTGGCCAAATCAAAATGAAGAGACTCTTCTCTGCCCCTCCTTTTATATGTGCTGTGGCTCCTCCCTCCAGCAGCCGCTGAAAGTACCGGATGTACGTCACTTTGCTTTTTTTCTTTTTTTGTGTTTTTCTCTTTTTCTTTTTCTGGTTTTTCCTTTTTCTTTTTTCTTGCTGCTTACTTTTACTTAATCCTTTGTTTCCCTTCTTTCCTTCTCTCCTTTCCTACCTTTTCTTTGCCTTCTTCCTTTTGTCTCCTAATCCCTGCATCTCTTCCTTTTGCCTTAAAGTCCCTCCTTACTCTTCTCCCCTCCATTGACTTTCCTTTGACAGTCCCTGTTTTCTGGCCTCTATTTGTCTTTGCTTAGGCTTTATTTCTTTGTCTTTGTGGCCCATCTATAATTTTCCCTCTCTTGGGTTTCTATTTTCCCTCTCTTGGGGTATCATCATCCACAACTGGGGATGGAATCTCTTGGGTTTCTATTTTCCCTCTCTTGGGGTATCATCATCCGCAACTGGGGATGGAATTGGGGTATCTGCACAAAGGGGTCAGCATTGGGGTTGGGGTTAAGGTCAGGGCTTAGGCTGGGGATGGGACTAGAGATAGGGCATTAGTCATGTGGCTAGGGTTAAGGTTAGGGTAAGAATGTGGGATGGGGATAAATCAGGTCGAATTGGCATTGGGATTGGGAATCAAATTTGGGGTCCAAATCAGGGGTCAGAGGAATTCAATTAGGCATCCTGAGCGAGATGCAAAATAGAGGTGAGGGGTAACCAGATAAGGAATGGAAATGGCTTCGGCAACGGGTCCCAGTCAATCTGGGAAACCCAGCGGGTCCATGGTAGGACCTGGCGGGGGGTTAGGGTTAGGGTTAGGGGGTTAGGGGTTAGGGGTTAGGGTTAGGGTTAGGGGGGGGGTTAGGGTTAGGGTTAGGGTTAGGGTTAGGGGTTAGGGTTAGGGGGGTTAGGGTAGGGTTAGGGTTAGGGGTTAGGGGGGGGTTAGGGTTAGGGTTAGGGTTAGGGGGTTAGGGTTAGGATGGGGAAGATAATCCCTTCTCCGAAAGGAAAAGGAGCGTGCACGGTCCATCCCTCCCTGCGGCCCTCCGTACCCGTCCCAGAAGACTTGGCGGTCACGTTGGCGGCGGCGGCCATAGCGTACCACCGTCCAGCCACCGTCCATGGCGTCCAGAATATTTTTTTGTCTTCTTTTCTTTTTTCTTTTTTCCAAAAAAAATTAAATGTGCTTCAAAAAATATTTATTTAATTGTAATGCGAACAAAAAACGCTTTCCAAAATGTGGAAAGGAAAAAGTCACGTAAAAAAATAAACAACAAAAGAAGGTGTGCCAAAAAAAACTGTGTATTCAAAAATAAACACAAAAAACACAACGTTTCGACCGTACACGGTCTTCTTCAGGTGTGGCACACAGAAAACTGTAAGCTGGATTAGCTGGCAACAGTTGGACTGGCAGAGATGTGCTCCCATCGAGTGCCGAGTGGAAAATGAGCTCCTGTGTGAGCTCCGCCTTTTATATTCTCCCCTCGGCTGTGTAAAATCCCATTCGTCTTTTTTAACTTTGGTTCGGTAAAAATGAATTTGGTCTTTGTTTTTTAATCTACATTACATTTTAACTGTTTTTTAGCCAAAAATAACATATTTGCACTCCATGAAATTACTGTTAATGAATTTTAAAGCCAAATTAATTTAATCACTGTTTTTATTCCCAATTTTTTTTTTTTTTTTTTTTTTTTTTTTTTTTTTTTTTTTTTTTTTTTTTTTTTTTTTTTTTTTTTTTTTTTTTTTTTCAAGTCATTTTTAACTGTAAATAGTCTTGCCAACCCCATGAATTGTACTGATAAATTTATAAACCCTGGTTTTCAGAATTTTTAAGCCAATTTTCCAATTTCTCACTAATTTAATTCCCCCTTTATTAAATAGTACATACCGAGGGTCAGGAGGTGGGGATAAAGTGGTTAGGGTTAGGGCTATCATACAGGGCTGGGGTTAGGGTTAGGATAAGACAAAGGACTGGGGTTAGACTAACATAGGGCTTACATTGAGGTTAGGTTTAGGGATGGGGCTTGGGTTGGGGCTAGGGTAGTGTAAAACATTGGAGAACAAAAAAAGGGGGGGGGGGGGGTATTGGGGTCAAAACTAAATCGGGTTTAAATTAACACACTGAGACAAATAGGGTTAAAGAGGTTGAGGTTAGGGTGGGATTAAGGGTTGGACTAATTAACCAACACCTTCCCCAATAAAAGTCTAATTCCATTTTATGTTAAGTCCCAATGGTTCTTTAGTTCCCAATGTATAAA